>NC_050193.1:13703574-14003574 GCF_008315115.2 Sander lucioperca | reverse complement strand
TGGATAATCACAGGCCCTTTCAGAGAGAGAGAACGTTCCTATTGGCTGTTCTGCGCATGCAATGCCTGTGTGACAAAGAGGGGAGAGGGAGAGCTGCAGGAAGAGGTCTCACTCTACTTCAAATTCTGATGTTTTTTTTTCGCATTGTATCCACTGCTGCTTTAAGAGCGGATATATGCTTTCTCTTCTTCACATCACACAGGGGAAAGGCAAAATAACATTAACATTAAATTAAAGGGGCACTCCACCAGCTTTACACAAATTAATCGCCAGGGCTAGTGCTACTTGGCTTTTGTGGCTTTGGGGGAGCTTTGTCAAGTCTAAAACAATAATCCTGATGATGTCATAGTGATGTCATCAGGGTTATCTCAGCTTGGGCTCAAAAAATGCATCAAGAAAGAAAACCTGTGATAACTGCAGGCGTAGGGATTGAAGAATCAGGGCGTTTTACCAGGCGTGGAGGGTCTAATGAAAAGACACTAGTGAGTTGCATTATAGGAAATGTAGGATCCAGTGTTTTTGGAACTCAGCCCATGCCAGGGACTAAAAATCAGGATACCTCGACCCTCTGTGAGTCCAAATAGATGTCCACATTACTACATTGTGTTATGTTGTTTTATTCTTGGTCGTTAATGTAAAGCACGTTGGATACCTTAATAAATGTTGATTGATTGATTGATTGATTGATTACTATAAGCCCTTGGAAAACGAGGTACACAATCCTGTCATTCGTAGGAGAACTTGCACATTGATTTTTCTTTGTCTTCTCATTGCCATTGCTATTGTATTTGACTATTGTTTTAGAATGAATGCAAGTGGCAGAGTAGTCTTTCAGTACCTGAAGGGATGTTACATTATGAATTAGGCATCAGACATTCTCAGTATCACACCACAAAAGGCCTTGTGGATTTGATTTCAATCTCAGCTCAGATACCTTCAGCACTGTTGAAGGCTGGCTGCAGATTCTACAAACAGTGCTGCTCCCATTTAATGTATTGATTTAAATCAAACAGTTCTTGCTGCTTTCCAAGAGGATAACTTGCTTCGAGTAACCGATTGTTTGACCGTTGTTTACAGCAATTTCACAAATGAGGCCCGCTAAAACATAAATGTGAATAGTTACCACGCCCTAAATTCCAGTGAGCACAGCCTTTCATAACCACCATACTGCATGTCATGATTTATAGAATTTTCCTTTTATATCATGATAATCCAAAATTGGTTTTCTGTTTTGCATACAAATTGACAGATGTAAGTGACGGTTCGGCATAATGTACAAATTATGTTTAAATGTAATAAAATACCATGGAAATTTATACCACATAGGCTACTGTAACTCACTCCTGCATTGTCTGCTTCTCTGCTCACTTTAGTCTTTACTTAGGTTCTTGACATTATTTTGTAAAAGCAGTATAATTTACTAGCCGTATGTGTTACCACAGTATATGGCATATGGAAATGTTTATTCTATATGTTTGTGGCATGTGTTCATGACACTGAGCAGCTAGCAGGCATGAGCACTGTGTAGGTGGGAGCCTCATGCTTGGGCAACACTCAGCTGTCAAAGAAGCTGTGGAAGCATGACGTGCTGTCAAGAGATGCAGTCTAATGAAGGGATGTACTCTAGCTGAGCCACACAAAAGAAAAAGTGACTGACTTGCTCAAGGCCTCTGTCTGGCAGTTTCTCTCTGCATTTGAGACTGAAGACATCATGCTGGATCACGCTTATAAGAGAAGTAAAGGTTTCTAAAGAAAAAGATATGCCTTGCTAATTTAAGATTCAAACCCACCCACACTGTGAGTGAAGAGTCCTGCCTGTTGAACAGAAATGACAAAACTTATAAAGAAGACTTAAAGATTCACTGGAATGCTGCTGCCATCTGTTTCAGAGGATTGTTTATCTTCAAGATAGCTTGAGAATATTATTGTTTTTAAATTCTGCTAATTTTAGGCTTTTAGGGCTGCAACTAACAACTGTTTTTTTTTTGGTTTTTTTTTATACATTACATTTTTTGGGGGCATTTTAGGCCTTTATTTGTATAGGACAGCTTAGACTTGAAAGAGGAGAGATAAGGGGAATGACATACAGCAAAGGGCCACAGGTCGGAGTCGAACCCGCGGCTGCTGCGTCGAGAAGCAAAATTCCATATATGGACACCCGCTCTACCAGGTGAGCTAACCAGGCGCCCAACTACTACCTATTTTGACAATCAATTAATCTGTACATTATTACCTGATTAATTAAGATAAAAATTATTAATCAGATACAAATATTCTTTATTTTTTATTTTTTTAATCAAAAAAGAAAACCTATTTCTCGTCTTCTTGTGCAATGCTCTTTTAAACATGTACAGTTACATGTAACTCAATACATACCATGTTGTTTTAGTAAATAATTGCTAATGTGAAAGGCAAGTACAGACAAGGCCACTACGATAACATTTTAAATTAAATAAATAATGCAGCCATGCACTAAGAACAAAAGGGAAATGTAACGTTAACTAATTATAGACCAGTATCCAGTTTTAAACCTAAATACTCTAAATGTGTCCCAGTTTATTCCTGTTAAACAAACAAACTATACACTGCCACTAAGGAAATATTTTTTTAGTTTTTTTTTCCGTCAAAATGGACATGGATCAGCTGACAGGAAATAAACATGGACCAAATCTGTTGCCTAGCAATGCCGGTGAAACAATCTAAATATACTGTATTTGATCAGATATTGCTCAAGGTTTTTTTCGTGAAGAAATAAAGAATTCACTGTAGACCGTCTCTGAAACGTTCCAAAAACTCCAGGCGACAGATTTAGCTAACGCTAATAAACTGAAATGAGGTCAGAGAGATGGAGTATAATGCATGATGCTGTGCATCATAACATAGACCACACTAGTCGATGATGACATTTATTAGCACTATTTTTATAATCAATTTTAATCAATTAGTTGTTGCAGCCCTAGTCCTTTTGCAGTTCTATGCGAAAAGATTTGGTACAACATGTAACCTGAAAAGTCTTAATTCAAGATACGCCGTGGAGTGTTTGTCCACTAGTTGCACAATGGAGAAATGTTTTAATGAGTGGGTCTGCATTGTCTTTCTATTGTTCATTAGCACACCAGTGCCACGGTACATATTCCTGCAGCAGATTTCACTGATGAACAAAGAAGTACAGAAATTGGCCTGCAAAATGTAGTAAAGTAGAAGGCTGTGAGCTGGCAGGAAAGCTTGGATGTAAACAATACTGAAATTGAAATTCTGATTTATGATAAAGGAAATGCATTCAACATGTTTATTAGACCTCAAGGATACCCACAATGCGTTTTTGTTGTTGTTGAGAAACACTAAATGCTAAAAAAGAACTTGTTAGTTTACAAGAAATTTCCACAAGGACGCGCTTCTATGCGTACGAGCATTTGCGACATCTTGCCATCGATATCATGCTATTCCACGACAGTAGATGGTAATAACGCACCATAGACCGTGAAAATAGTGGACGTAGCATCCATGAAGCCTCAGGTTTGGCAATACGTGCATCGCCATCTTGCTTTGTTTTTTGCAACCGGACGTGACAATTTTTTATGAGAGGGTGGAGCTTGGAGGGGGGGATGACACAGTCAAGCCAGTGTTGTTCATGGTTGCAATGGCACTACGCTAAGTTAAATGCTAAAGGGGGGAAAGTTGCCAATTTTTAACCCCTCTAAAGGGAGTCATCCAGTGGAGATTTATTGGCTGGTAAATGTGTAGCCGCACCCTGAAGCATCCACTGCTTTATCGTCAATTTTAAAATAAATGAGACCATCATTTACAAAACAAACATTATGCTGTATTGAAAAAGACTTGGAAGTAGCAATTGATACCATAAACTCATTATGAAAATGTTTGCTGAGGTAATAAATCAAGTGAGAAGTGGGGTCATTTTTCCATAGACTTCAATAGAAACCGACTTCTTTTTGCAACCAGTGAATTCGACCCCTGCTGGAAATGAGTTGCAATGCAGGTTTAAGGCACTTCCCCATTAGCTTCCCTTTTCAGGCCCGGAAGCTTTGTCAATTATTTTTAAAGTTTATGTAACACACCAAGAAATGTAGCAATGCATCAAGAAAGGCATTTCAGAAGATGCTTGCTAGCAGGTACACGTGGAAGTCAAAAAAAGATCTCCTTTGAAAGTGTTTATAGTTAGTATAGTTATAGTGCTTATACCTAAAAGATACACACAAGGCATTTCAGTGTGAAAGACTGAATGTAAACTTAACTTTTTTTTTTTTTTTTTTTTTTTTTTCTCAAGAAAACCCCAGATACTGTACCTTTTAAAAGGATGAAGAGTAAAGTGTTCTTCTGATGGCAGGGCGTTATTTAAAGAAAATCTATCTTTCATGCAGAATCTTCCATATATATTATCTATGAGAAAGGGGTTGAGTTGGTACAAGATTAGCCTACACATTTGTTTCAGTGTGGTGGAAAAAGGCTGCAAGAAGCCTGCACGCTATAAAGGAACTGCCACATGTGCATAGTCATGTACTGTAATGTCTGGGAGAAACCTCCATTTTTTAGTAGAGATTATACTTGGAAAGTTCAGTTTATCCAAAGCCATCAGATCCCTTTTATGTCCTCGCTCAGGTCAGATTCGGTCACATTCAAATGACACACAAGGCTGCATTTGATTACTCCATGTCAATCCATATCCATAATTATCGTAAGCATTAAAGGCTTCTGGCTGTATGTGATGTCCAGTAGGCACGCCATGCTTAGACTGTCTGGCCTTGAACTAATGACAGTATAAGCACAGGGGAATGACTGTGATGTAATACGGGAGAGGATAATCTGAGGCCATGTAAGTAAAGATGTATTGCTCTTTCAGTACATCAAGGTCACTTCCTCTCTCTGTGTCTTTCAATCTCTATACGTATGTGTGGAGGGGGGACTGATGCAGATGTGTGGGGAAGATATTGTACAGTAAACACACCGGAGGAGCAAAGTGTCTGTAGTTGCTGAGCTGAGGATTTCACAACCTACACTCAAACTTGTGCTTCTGATGATCTGTACAGTCACAGTGATAGAAGACACGAATGCACGATTTAACAGAAGAAGAAAAAGTATGGCGGCAAGATAATAAAGTTGTTGATGCATTTTTCAGCCTCTTAAGGTCAGTAATTAAATGAATCAAGCCTTAGCTGTAGATGATGCTGATCGCCAACCTGTTAAAAATAGAAAATGCTGCGAGTCCCAAGATGATGCATAAATCAGTGTTTCACAGCCTCTCCCACAACTTTGCTCTGTGAACCCTGTAACCCAGCAAGCTTGAGAGGATGTGTGTGAGTGTATATGTGTGTGTGCGTTGAAAAAAGAGCAGGATCAGTGCCTCTACATGAAGGCTCCCCTGCCCGAGCCTCTGCCAGAGAACAGCCAGTCTTGCATCTGTGTGGAATAATAAAATTGTGTCAAAAAGTGCAGGCAAATATTTCTGTACAGCACTCTCTGTGGGGAACGAAGCTCAGACAACTGCAGCAATCTCTTATTTTTCTTCTTCTCAACCTGTCTTCATGTTTTTCACTGTTCTCTGCTCTCTCTGCACATATTTAAATGATATTGTACCATGTTCCCTCTAACAACTGTCTAATTCTCTTTCATTGCACCATTTTGTCTTGTTAATGGAATGGCCACTCCCCACAGAAAACCACTATCACTATTCACACCACACACACCTTTGCCAGGCTTCTCTCAGGAGAGAACCGGAGAGCCCCATTTTGCACAGCAATATCAATAATACAACTAAAGCACCCCTCCACCACCACTGCCCCTTGCTTCTAAAAATAGACCTCCTTTATGGTTTAATATTTAAATTGCCCCTTCTATCTCTCTATCTCTTGCTCTTTCCTCTTTTCTCTATTCATTGTTTTTAAATAGGTGATGAGGAAAGATGTCAACAGATGAGTCAACGCCTCCACCTTCCCACTTACTTCCCATCAAGTATTCTGTCTTACCCCAAACCCCCAAACCCCCAAACCCCATTTCTTTAGTCAACACGGCCAAGTGGTCCCTCTCCATAGGCCTCGCAGTATGTCTCAGTGTGTTGTCTTTGTACTTTGTGTATGAATATAGGCCGGGTCTTAAGAATTACCACTACTAAGTTATTGATTTTAACCATCAAACTGTTTGAACTACACTGAAAAAAAAAAGTATTTTGAATTGACTTGATTTTAATGTGTACATTGGTCCCACATGATCAGAATATGGCTAACTGACATTTTTCTCTCTCTCTCTATTACTTATTTCTTGTCAAACCAACATATTTTATTCACATTAGACTCTCTATTAAAATTGTGTTAATTTAATATATTATTGTTACAGTAATATGACTTTATTGTGTAATGTTAAGTAATTTCATCATAATCAGGATAACTGATTTTAGACTGTAACCGCAACTTGATTTCTTAAAGCTAGTATTATGTAAAGGTATTATGTAACTTTAAGGCAATTTCATCATGTCCCTGGTACCCGAGTGGGGTCTCTTAAATTAACATGATTTGTTAAAGTTAACTCTATCCAAATGTATTGTAGCCATCGGTTTCTTGTTGTGTGTGTGTGTGTGTGTGTGTGTGTGTGTGTGTGTGTGTGTGTGTGTGTGTGTGTAAATACAGTTGTATGTTGAAATGATTTGCATTGACAAAAAAGGCAGAGTCAGAGTTCTGTACTCAAAATTGTCTATATTGAGTATTAAAACTTAGAACATACCAATTCTACCCAAAATGAATGACTCCGTGCAGTTGCCATAAACAGATTTCACAGAGGGATCAAAAATCTTAACCTCTGCATCAACAGCAGTGGATTCAACCACACAACTATGCAAACCACAATGTTTTCAAATTGTTGTAAATTCTGCATACAGTGCAATGGTTTTAAATATAAAGTAACCTTGCACTAACCATCTTCACAGTGTAACAATAGGAGCATATAATGTACATCAAAACATAATCTTCATAGTGGACTTCGAACAGCAAAGACATTTGTAATACTTCAAACATATCTTCAGTGGACATGGCAAAGACAATTAAAGTACTCTTTTCACATTAGATTTAAAAGTGCAAATACAAAATACTGTGAACTGTTATCACAAACAGTGCTCTCCAGAGAGCAAATAAAAAAAGAATAACACCATTTCTAGAACTCACAAGTGATCCTTAATAAGAGTGTGAATACCCGACCTGGGCCGCCAGGTTGAGTTCAGACAAATATTTACAAATGTTCGGGTCGGGTTTGCCTACGTAACATGGTGCTTCAAGTTATTTTTTGTGAAAATAGAGTGTGAAAATAAATAGAAATGATGGAACTACTGTCTCTGTTGGACTACCTCTTGTAGTTCTGGGGTTGCTTTGGTCAGTTCGGACATAAAATAGAGTGCCTGTCGGGTTCAGGTCAGACTGAGTTTCTACTCTCTCGGACCTGCACTCAGTTCTGTATTTTATCTTTTTTTTTATTTTACCTTAAAGTGCTCATATTATTCTTTTTGGCTTTTCCCTTTCCTTTATTGTGTTATCTTTTTTGTGCATGTTATAGGTTTACAAAGTAAAGATACCCAAAGTCCCACCAAAGGGACTTACGATCTCCCACAGAAAACACTGTTCACCAACTTCTCTAAACTGCTCTATTGTAGTCCGGCCTTTACTTCCGTGACAAACATGCACACTTTTGCGTCACTTTATAACACACGAATGCTCGCCTAGCTGCTAGTGTGGCACAACCTCAAACCAAGCTAGTTAGAGCGGAGGCCCGAAGAGTTCAGATAGTTGTATCGCCATGTCCAGGAGACAGTGCAGAATTAAAACGTTCCATATGAAAGACTAGATTTGTTAACATTTAAATAACTTACCACTCTGAAACACGAAGCTGGTTTGGGTTGTTCTGCCTGTGTCTCGGGTTCAAACATGTACGGCTGAGCCGAAGCCATAGGTTACCAGCTGAAGCGGGTTTGTTTTGGATCACACTAGCTTGCTTGTCAGTGCCCGTCCTACTCTGCTTCTGACTGGCTAGTAGTCCTTACCTAGGTACTGCGCATGTGCGACTCCCAACAAAGATGGAATTGAAGTGAGAGGTCTCACTCTGTAGCTAAAACAGAGAGCTCAACACACAGGGTGAAAAGAGGAGCTGCAGCAATGTGCAGTACAACAAATATATGGTGTTATTTGAAAATGAAACCATGTAAACCTTTTCTGGTACAACCTCTAAATACAATTATGAACCTGAAAATGAGCATAATATGAGGTCTTAAGATAAAGCTACTTGTTTAACCATGCATATGGCTGGACTTCTGGGATGGCAATGTCAGTTAATCATCTACTCGGCCCACCTATTTAATCCTGAGTGAACTATTAGATTGAGAGTAAATTTAGTGCACTATATAATAACTAGTGAGTGAATTCGGACACAGCTTCTAAATTTTTTTCTTGCACCACCATGAGGTTCACATTTGTGGTTTTGACTGAAACAATCTTCCGAATGGATTGTTATGAAATTTGGTACGGACATCCATGTCTCCCTCAGAATGAATTGTAATAGACTTAGTGAACTTTTCATCTAGCTCTCATTTTTTATTTGTCCAATACTTTGGTTTATACGGTGGCCGACAGGGGCAAACGCTCTGCAGCTTAAGAAACCACACGCAAATAGACAAAACACAAGCAAATTAAGAAAACAACTTCATTAATTTGACAACACATGTGCAGCATTCAGCAAAAGCGCTGCAAATGCACACAACACAACCAAATACATAAACGCACTGCAAATACACGAAAGACAACCAAATACATGCACTGCAAATACACACAACACAACCAAATACATAAACGCACTGCAAATACACACAACACAACCAAATACATAAATGCGCTGCAAATACACACAATTCAACCAAATACATAAACGTGCTGCAAATACACACAACACAACCAAATACATAAACGCGCTGCAAATATGAAACAATGCAAAAAAAAAAGCACACAAACCCAGAAAACAAATGCAACAAAAAAAATGCAGCATCGAGATTACACAACGGAAGTTCTCCAAACCCCTAAGGGGAGCAGCTAAGTGGAACAGCTTGATTTTTGCAGCTCGTTTATGTATTTGGTTGTGTTGTGTGCATTTGCAGCACGTTTGCTGAATGCTGCACATATGTTGTCAAATTAATGAAGTTGTTTTCTTAATTTGCTTGTGTTTTGTCTATGTGTGTGTGTTTTCTTAAATTGCAGGGCGTTTGCCCCTGTCTGCCACCGTAGGTTTATGACCAAATACCTGCAAAAGTACATTCACATCAGCTGTACTTTGTGTTCAGCGCTAATTAGCAAATGTTAGCATGCTATCACACTAAGCTAAGATGGTGAAGATGGTGAACACAACAACACACCATCAGCATGGTAGTTGTCATTGTGAGCATGTTGGCATGTTGACATTGAGCTGAATGTATACATGGCTGTATAGACTCTTACTCTTGTTTCCATATGAGAATACAAACTAGAAAAGTGTATTTTGTTACTGACGAATATCATTAAAATCCTTTCAGAATTCAAAATAAATCATAGAAGCAACAGTGAACAGCAGCAGAGGCAGAAAAATAACAGCAGAGAAATTAGATCCCTTAAATGTCATTTGTATTTTATTAACTGAGACATTTAGTTTGGAGGCGTTTTTAGAAGTATCCTGTAACCCTCTACTTTAACCATCCGGAAGTTTATTTCACCCAAGAAACAGTAATACAGCAGTAGGAGCAGAAAGGAAATAATAGCAGAGAAATTAGATCCCAATTGTATTTTATGAACCGAGACATTTATTTTGATCTGCTACTGGATTTCAGTACCTTTGTACAATACTCCTAATCCTATTAGCAAAATCACTCTAAAAATCCCTGTTTTGTTTTTCCCTCAGGCTTGCTGCATTTATATAGTTGCCTTTATAAAGATAGCATTCTGTTTGTCTGTCAAAAAAGTACAAACAAGTTGCCCTTGCATTTTACCACACTTTAATCCATCATCAGCGAGTCAGGTTCAAGCAAAAGGGAAATGCTTACTGAGACGAGTGTGTCTGTTCAAACCACAGTCAATCATGCATCACATATTTCCCATGAACAATTCTCTTCCCACTGAGCAAATACAAGTTATCTGTCTCATGTATCAAAGTGATTTCAGCAGTGGTTGAGTGCATCTTATCCGCTGGCTGCTGTGTGTGTTTTTAGTTTTGTGGTTGATGTTGTGGTTCAGGCTGCTAAAGTCTTCTGACCCCAACTTAGACTGGAGGAGAGGAAGGAGGAGAGGAACGCTCTGCTGAGAGTTGACTGAGTGTTTGTTATATAATGTATCCTAATGGGGCATATAGGTACCTGCTGATGGGAAAGAGATTGTGCTGATGCTGGTGCACTCACTGTCCTCATTTGTAATTTGCATCCCTTCATCTCTGCAAGTTCCTATCTAATAAGCATCTTTTGTACTAATAAAAGCGGTTGACAGAATAATGAAAACTGCTGGAAACAAACATGTTTCAGGACAGAAATTATTTTCAGTGACACATTTATTTGTATTCTTTTTCAACACAATGAAGAATGGCATGTTGACTGTTAGCAGCATTACAGTTTAGCTCTCCCTTTGCTCATTATTCATGTCTTTTTAGCTCTTTGCTCCGATACATTAACTTCAGAAAATAGTAAACAGTGGATTACTTCTCATTGTTTTAGCCTCATAAATCATTCCAGGTTCTTGTCTTAAGATGTTTGCAAACATATGTTCACAGGCACAGTGTAATGAGGTGTGCAGATTAGTTTTGGCAGGCAGGATTACGGTGATATTTGTACAAGGCCACTGTATCAGCGCATGGTTTACCTGAACAACATCTCACTGTAATGATGATGGAGTTTGTTTTATTATCAAATATGGTTTGGGTCATGTTTACAATTAAATGCTTTACTGAATCCCAAATCAGGTCGTGGCAGAAAGTGGTTGTTATGTAATTCCATTAGTGTGCACAAAAATGTACAACATTGTAGTGTATTTCTTAATGACTCCTTGAATTCAAGCACTGCATCCTTTATGAGAAATATCCAAGTTGGTTCATGTTATAAAATGGTCTTTGATGACTAATACTTTGATGAAAATTAAGCTTTTCTTGCCAGCATTTTTTTTAAACTTTAAAAAAAATTATATTTCAAAACAACAACATTATACACAGTGACACATAAAACAGAATAACATACATAAGAAAAAAAAACATTTGAATATACCCTTGGATAATATAACATACTGTATTTGTGTTACCTTCTGAGAAGAACGTTAAAGAAAGTATATGTACATCATGCGCATAACCATATAGTCATTACATACACTTAAACGTACATACACATACATGTTTTCATACATACGTTATACTTTATACTTACAGTGCACAGTGTAAAAATGCACAGGATGGACAAAAAAACACAAGGATGCACAAAAATACCAGTATAGTACAAGTATCAAATACAAAAAACAATTCATTTTTCTTGTATCTTGAGTTGATTAATAAAACTGTCCAACCTATTGATTATATCCTTAGTCCTACTCTGACTTTTTGCTGGCATTATTTCATAAGATAATAGGAAATTGAGCCACTCCTTTTAAAGGAAGGCCTTTTAGAGCTCTTCTAGTATTTAAGAACTAGTCTGAGCATGGAAACCCATGCATACAATTCAACCCCTTCTGCCTGAGATCTGTCACATAACAGGCCAAGTCATGGAGTACTTGATATTAGATTCCCAAGACGATCTTTTACCCGGTGTATTTTGATGAGTGTGTAGTAGACTGTTCTGAATTTTGAATACCTCTTCGCCTGGCTTCTGTTATATTACTTCCATTATTTGATACAACATGGGACCATGTCTCCTTATCTATTTCACATGTCATTTGTCATTCAATTCTCAAGCTGTCACAAATAACACTTTCCACTTTGCATAACATTTTGTAGCATACCAAAGTGGTATGCTTAATGTGAGGGCTGGAAAAAAGCTCCTCAATAAACATTTGTTCCTCTGTGTATCTGAACGCCATACACTTTGGTTACACAGCTTTTGATTTGCATGTATCTCCAAACACCCTTGTAATTTAAATTGTACTGATCACACATGCAATGAAAGATATAAGTCATACTTGTAAAGATCTCCCAAAGTATGCACTCCAGCCAGCATTTCTGAAGTATAAATATCAATGATGCAACTACAGATTCGTGACACCAGTGGAGGCTTTTCAGAAGCACTGGATCCAGTAACTGTCTACCTACTTTAAAATCAATCATAGCATAAAGCCTTCTACTCTCAGAAGACTGAACCTCTCACTTAAGCTTTCTTTTCTTTCTCACTAACTTGAGAGAGATCTGCCTGTTAGCAAGTGAAAAGTTTGAACGCAGTTTGAAAATTGCAGAATATATATTGCATGTCAAAGTACATCAGATTCTGACTGAAACTTTCTGACAACAGTTTGTACAATAACTGAACTGGTGTTAATGGATAGATGTACTCACTTAACCATGATGCCACGCTGTGCTGTGTACTGCGTCGTAGGCACAAGAGTGGGCAAATGCGTGCTTTCCCTTCAATCCTCTTTTAGTATTACGTCTGCGACTTCTTTTAATGTTTAGTTTCTGCAGTCAGTTGTAAATAACTGATGCATGTGCATACAATTATGTTCAATGCTTCTGAGGTCTGGAACAAAAACATCCAAGTAGAGCAAGTAGAATTAATTTGCAGTTTACACAACTCTCACACTTTTTTTGGCTTTTTATGTTTCTTTAACTCATTATGTGCAGCTAGTAAAGAATGCACACTGAATAAATGAATACAAAATAATGTACTTACAGAGGCATACAGACAATACAAGGACTCATTAGGACTGTGTGCCTAACACTGTCTCCCGAAAAAAATCTGTTAATTTACTGTTAATTTGCAATAGCATACCTCAGTCTTCAGTGTCAAAGTCCTGCACTTTGTATACGACCACCATCTAGCCCAAAACACCCGCCTTCCGCTTGTGTGCAGTACAGGAATGTAACATTTGCTAGACTGGAAAAGAAAATACAGCATAAAAATTAAGTGGCATACTATACGGTCAATTTTTTTTTTTTTGATGAGGCAGGTTTGGTGTGACACAAAAAATCCTCCTTCGTTAATTATTATTGAACCTTGTTGTCCGCTCTCTCTCCTAGTTTTCTCCAGAGATGGATGGGAGTCACAAAGAAGGGGAGAGACAGCAGACCTTTGACACAGGACATCTATCGTCAGCTGGGACTAGGACACACACATTTCTCCAGTGATCGATGGAGACAGTGGTAATGGCCTTAACAGCCGAGCAAGGAGGGCGATCAGTGGCTATTGATCCCAGCAGCCAGGGGAGCCGGTGTATGTCTGAGTCAAAGGTAATGTTCACTGATTACTGGAACTCATATGGTCAGTAGGAAGTGAGCAAAGTATCACACTAGGTCAGTGGGAACTCTCTCATTGCTGGTCACCTTTGATTATTCAGGACCTCTGTCTTTCCCCTACCTTCCTTTCCTCTTTAACCCCATGTTCACTCAACTTGGGTCAAGCATTGTTCATGATGTTTCTGCTTGTCCATTCAATTTTCCATTGTTGGCACAATTAGCTGCAGCAGTGAGACCATGTAAACACTGATTCCGTCAGTATGCTGCCTATACTTGTTTTTTAGGCTTTGTTTTGTACATTTGCTCAACAAGAACTTCAATCACATCAGGAGTTCAGAGAGAGACGCTGGCTGTTTGTAGCTACACAAGAAGAGTTTCATCACTGAAAGTTCTTGGATGTTTATGCTTAGGCGAATGCTAAAAGCTGTACTCTTCTGGTAGATTTTACAGGGCATTGCCTGATTCTCCAATAGTACATCTTCACAGACGGCATGCGGGTACTCTACATGCACATAAAACATGCCTCTATATTTACCCTTTAAAAGCCCTGCTCATTCTGTATTCAGGATGCTTCTGGACTAGCTGTATACCAGGCAGGCAACACAGCATCTTCTTTAAAGTAGACAAAATGTTATTGCAGAGAGAAACCTTTTTATATATTTAATGTGCAGGCCACAATTTATCCAGGATTCAACGAAGAGATTGATTACAGTCCTTTTTGTAGTTGTCCTCACTTATATGCTACTACGTTTTTGTGGAAATAAATCCTGTAAATTTGTAAATGCACATTTAGTCATACTTAGTTTTGTTCTCTTTTCTCTTTTTCTGCTTTGCACACCCATGTGTGTTTTTTTACTTTGCATTTGTCACCTTTGAGATCCCTGGCTGTGTGCTCGGGTGTTTACAATTACCAGGTGTTTGCAATCATGATGTGTACTAAAAGGGGAAACTGTCTTGAGGGCTGTCCAGTCTTGTATAAAGTACTCAAAAGCAATACTTGAGTAAAAGTACAAGTATCTTCCCAGAAAATGACTTTGGTAGAAGTTAAAGTCTCCTTTTAGAATATTACTTGAGTAAAAGTCTTAAAGTATCTGATATTTACAGTACTTAAGTATTCATAGCAATTTTCTGATATCAAATGTACTTAAGTAGAAGTAAAAGTAAAAGTAAAAAAAACTTTGATTATGAACTTTATGGCCAAAGGTGTGTAATGTTATCTTCATCACCACTGTCGTCGGGGTGATCATCGTCTGTTACCATGGCGGCAGAGCCTGCAGCAGGTGCTTCCATGACACTATCAGTCATTATGCTTCCTCCTCTTCTTCTTTAGTTTTGGCCTATGGTTTTTTTTTTTTGCCACTTGGCCACAAATATCACGTCACCAACTGGAATGGAGCGTACATTATCTTGGCAATTTAGGAGCAATGATTCGCCAAACTTTCTTTTTTTCAGTGTAATAAATTGCTTCTGATTATATTTTGTAGTAACGAGTAACTAAGATGCTTAGGGGACATGTAGTGGAGTAAAAGTATACATTTTATTTAGGAAATGTAGTGGAGTAAAAGTAAAAGTTTCCGGAAATATAAATAACGAAGTAAAGTACAGATACGTGAAAATTCTACTTAAGTACAGTAGTGAAGTATTTGTACTTTGTTACATTACAACACTGGGGCTGTCACTACCCGATGTGAGTCGAGTGCAGATGTGAGTTGCGCATGCTCAGATTTAAACGGTATACGGCATAACGTGTCATACTGAAATTTGTGAAAATAATAAACTTTTCTCATTACAAACAATAACAGAAGATGGAATTCATTTCAAAAACGTTTTAGCAATCTATGATTGTTTGATTGCTAACGTTAGCTCAAAACACCATTCATGTGACAGCCTTTGTTGTGTTTGATTGCTAACTTGTAGCCAGCAGTGAACAAACTTCGTTAAGTAGGTCCATTTTTATTGTATTGACATTACAGAAGTCTCTCGTTAGCAGGTTCTTGTAGGCTACTTGTCGCAAAGTGACACATGCGCAACTCACACGTGCACTCGACTCACATCGGGCAGTGACAAGGGCTACACCCTGAAGAAGGCTGCTTTGTGCTGATATGCGTTGGTTGCTGCCCAGCTCTACTTTTAATGTAAGATTTTGATATGAAATAGCCATCTAAATCAAGGCTTTTTATAAAAAAAATTCACAAGAAGAGTGCCTTGGATCCTTTTTTTCTTTAGACAAAATGTACATTTTGGAAAATCACTATACCCAAAGGATCTTGTTGTAAAATGCCCTCCTGTTCCAAAGCATTTGATAACTAGACAGTAATGAATACTGACATAATCTGGCACTCAGTACAGACAAGTATACATACTGTAATTCAAAGTGTGAAATGGTAGAATAGGCCTCTGCTTAACGTATTCCATATGCTGGCTAACGTAAAAACTAAATGGTTTTATTGGCCTCAGTAAGCCTGTTTTAATATAGCTCTCTGCACCAAATACTTCATTTTATACTGCTGTGGTCGATTGATGTCACATTGGCTTTGTGTGAGACAGGCAGTCTATTGAACTTGAGTATTTCAACAGAAATATAGAAGGTCTCTGAGGCTCAGCCGCCTGCCTACACTGGAGACACACCTCAGAGCTCAGCAGCTGTCAATTCAAGCTCAATGTGCCTCACAGGTGCCAGCTCCGCTCTGCCTCTTATAAGCCTTTCTGCATCGATGAAAGCAAACCTCCGGCCTGGGATTCAAAATGCAATACTGCACATTTCTGCAAAGTCAAACTGACCACTCTTTCAACTTACTGAAGGTTCAATATTGTCAGAGGGCTGAGCTGGCACTAAAAACCCAGCAGCGTGTGAGTGCACGCAAAAGCGTACAGTTAGAGTATGTACATGTACTGTGTGTGTGCATGCAGTTTGTGTGAGAGTTTGAAGCATGTGATTTCTGGTGTGAGATGGTCAAGGAGCAGTGTTGAGCAAAATGAACACAGCCACTTAGTGTACCTTCAATAGCATGCATAGCATTGTTCTCTGTGCTCTGTCAGAGTATGTAATGTGTAGCAGCTTCTCAGCTCTGCCATCTGTCCTTTATGAAGTGATGCAGTAGTGTCGCCGATCATTTTCACTGACTCTGCACCAAATACTTGATTTTACACTGCTATAGTCTATTGATGTCACATCGACTTTGTGTATGACAAACTATTGAACTTGGAGTATTTCCATATTGTGCATCCTTTGGTTTATAACCAAATATCTGCACAACGAATGCCATTCCCATCAGCCTCATCTGCAATTTGAGTTAAGTGGTCTTTAGTCAATCTTAGCATGCTAACACACTAAACTAAATACCACTATACCTGTTTTTAACATCACTACGTTAGCATTGTCTTTGTGAGCATGTTAGCATGCTGACGTTAGCATTTAGCTCAAAGCACCGCTGTGCCAAGTAGCCTGATAGAGCTGCTAACATGACTATCGTATAGACTCGTAGTCTTGTCCAAACAACAATATTCCTCCCTGCCTCCCTTTCTTGTTCTTGTGTTATGTAACTATGCAACTATTGATTTTTATTGGTCCAAACCAACTTATGTTTAAACAAGGACCATGTTTTCATCAGGGTAGACAAGTTAGTAAGTTGCCTAATTGTTCCAAATCTAACTCTGCTTTCCTGCAATAAGTTAATGACAAGAATGAACAATATTAGCATGTTTCATCAGTGCCTGTCGTAGGTTGTCCACCCATAACAGTTTTGTTTTTGATGAATCATGTTTGCTGCAAATAAAAGTGCAAAAAAAGCAGCATTTCAGCTCTGTGCTATAATGACTCACTGTGTGTGTGTGTGTGTGTGTGTGTGTGTGTGTGTGTGTGTGTGTGTGAGTGGGCATCTGTGTGTGCTATTTAAGGCGGTGTGGTCACAGTGCATGGCCCGCTGTGTCTGTCTGATCTCTGGTGGGAGAGGTAGGTCTGACTGAGTGGTCATGACCCTCCCACAAAGTGGAGGGGGTGCTGTGGAAGGAAATGCAGACTGAATGGCACTGAGAACAATACCCACTCTTTAATATCAGCAGCTAATGCACCTGTGAATGAAACACCTGCTGGGGAAAGCTTTCATCTTGTGCCTTGAAAATGATCCGGCGTCATTGTCTATATCTCTGTTTGATGGTTACTATATAAAAAAAAGAAAATGGGTGTCTTTTAAATAGGAACACAATTGTAATGCACCGAAATCTTTTTTTCTTGGTGCCTCATAAACATTTCATAGAAGTTAAAGAGGCGAAAATGGCAGAATGAATTTTTAGCAGATGCAAAAAGTAAATGTGACCAAAGAGACAGCCTGTGTGCACTGTTAGACAAACTGCTGTGACCTAACCTGACTTTCTCTGTCCCCACTAAACTCCTGACCTATCTCAACCTATCGACTTGTGTTCCGTTCCTGCTGCTTTGTTTCTCTGACCCAAGCTTGGCTCAAATCTATCAGGAAGACTTCACTCTGCTCTCTGCTCTTGTTTCAAATTGACAGGGTATTAGAGTTTCCCTTTGGGATCGCCGCAAATTGCTAAACTGCAACTTAAAAGACACCTGCGGAAATACATCAATCTCGACTGCACGTGAAAGTGGAAATACTGCGAGCTTCGCTTCTTTATCATCACGATTGTGGTCTATGACATTAAGTTCCTAAAATACTGAGCAAGTTGCTTTCAGTGTTTCATCACCATCAGTGATTATTGGCATAGTTACAGCATAGCTCTTTCCTGGTTTGATGGAGCTACTAAGAGAAGCTAAGTTGGCATTAGTCTCTTTCCGACCATGTAGTTACAGAAACATAGTTATAGGAACAGTCCACTTCTAAACAGTTCTACTAACTACTCTCCCTCAAAACCGGTTTTGCCATTTGCATTCGCACTGGCCAAGTGGCCATAGGAACTAGTAGGAGGGGTAAGGGAGTGACGCAAGCACGGCAACGGTCTTTATAACGTCGTCACTTGACTTTAGCGCCACATACAACAACAAACCAGCATGGAGGAGGTCATCGGAATGTACCTGTTGTGCCTTGCCGGGATCCTCATAACGGAGTTTGAACGGCGGTGTTTAAAGACTAGGCTGGAGTACTTAACGGTGGCGTACATGGCCAGCAAGCGCCTGCACCTCCGCATCAGTCCACTTTTCAGAGTTCAGCACTCCGTCCATTCTAGTAGTAATTCACGTCAAGTAATTTATTGCTAACACAGACGGCATGGCTTTTACAGATGGCGTGCTACAAGCGCCGGGTTGACAGTGGGCGTGACTTATAAGTGGGACCAATCAATGTAGACCTAGGTCACTATGTGGAAAAGGGAAAAGGGAAAAGACCCTGCCCTGAAGTAGGAGCTGAAAGAGTTGCAGAAACTGCGGTCAGAGGAACTTAATAATGCCCAATTGGTCCAGTCGGAACACGAGAAAAAAAGGGTTCTATGAACGTTATGTTCTAGGAACTGCAAAAATCCCTCCGGTTGGAAAGGGACTATTGTGGAGGGCATTAGATGTTTAATTGTGACCTTTATCTTTCCTGTCTTTAAAGGCCATTCTCTTACTGGACAGAACATGTTTCTGGCTCTGTGAAGTGGATTTCACATTGTCAAATTCAGCATGTTCCCATGCTCCTCATATCATGGCAGCACAGAGCAAAATGTCCTTGAAACATATGCTCAATCGCTAATTACAGGGGAACTCAAGAAAGGCCCAAAGTAGCCCAAAGCATTTACCCTTAACTAAAGAAAACAGTCCTCGTGTTTATACAAGTGGATGTCAATGCTGCACTTATTACCCAGGTCATGAAATATCAATCACTACCCTCCTCTCTGTTTCAACCATATATTACAAAATTAGGATTAAATATTGTCGAATAAAGTTAATATTGCTCATGGGACCGGTTGCTTTGTGCCTTATGAAAGATAAAAAAGAAAGTGAGGCACAATGTAATATTTGGGGAGATACATCTCAAAAAAGAGGATGTTTTCACTCTTAAGATGTGCCAAAACAGAACGTATGGGGAATTTTAGCCACGGTGCAATTGCATGTAAAGTCAATGGAAAGACTGTGCTCTGTCAGAGATCAAGGGATCCATGTTTAGCAGCTTCTCACCTCTGCCATCTGTTCTTTATGAAGTGATGCAGTAGTGTCGCCGATCATTTTCACTGACTCTGCACCAAATACTTGATTTTCCACTGCTATAGTCTATTGATGTCACATCGTCTTTGTGTATGACAAACTATTGAACTTGGAGTATTTCCATATTGTGCATCCTTTGGTTTATGACCAAATATCTGCAAACTGGCCAGAGAAAGGAAGGAGTGAAATAACAGAAAGAACAAGTGTTTTTAAGGAAGTTTTGAGCTCAGTCAGAGGCTGAGCTGAACAGAAACACACACAGGCACAACCGCTACACACATGGCCGATGTGTGCGTTTGTTTGTATATTGGCTCTTAGGGGGTATAATAAACACAAACCGCTCAAATGGTCCAGCCGTCAAATTTGTGCAAATAACGTAAAAAGTAGGAAAAGTAGGAAAAAATTGGATGTTATGCAGCTTGGTGTCCGTAATCATTCAGAGGTTGTTTACAGTTTGATACAGCCCAGTGTTTTCCTATGATTGTTTTTGAGGGCATCTGTGGAAAGTTTTCTCTCTGATTGGAACAGTGAGGAACTTTGGCACAAAGCGAGGCACCCTAGATGCATGTTGTTAACCCAGATCTTTACTAAATCAATACTGGGGGTTGGACTTCACATGTCTTCTCTTCTGCGCTGACAGGCTACCTGGGCTTGATACAGTTGTTTTTCTCCATGTGGGAATCTTATACCTTGCCTGCACCTGATAACACAAATGCATTAACCCTGAAACAGCCTCTCTTGTAATTGGGCAGCCTATTTACCTCAACTTTTTTCAGAGAGCTAGAAAGCAGAGACATACAGTGGGAAAGTGCGGTTGGTGGGATTTGATGCTACATCTTTACTGGTATGTGCGTGTGTCCAAACTAAGAGCTTGCGGAAAATGCAGTTCCCAGCAGCTCCCATCAGCTGCTGCACACTATTTCAACAGTGGTGTTCATAAATGTAGCATTGTGAAAGATGTTATTTTTCTGGATCACCAGAAGCTTTAAGAGAGCTTCCAAGAATCCACTTGTCTTACCATGCAGAGGTATAGGAAGAGGTAAAGGAATGGCCTTGTAGGCAGAACACATCGATACAAACCACAGAGCTGATCCAACATGATCCCACGTGCACAGTGAGCAAAACTTGATACAAGCAAATCCATTAAAAATTGACTAAATGTCATCAATAAAACCTGTAGAGCCCTGCTGCAGTCTTTGCAACAAGAACAGAACCAAAATGTCTCCCAGCGAATCCCTACCACGGACAAGAGTAATCTCTGTCCTGACTTTACGAGTCTTCTAACTCAAGTAAAACATTCTGTGGTAGAGGCATCCACATTTAGCTCGAGCCATGTGTTTTCACATTAACATGCACCGTCCTTCTGTTTATTCATGAGTTTATGTTTCCATCCAGAGAGGGAAACAAGTTTACCCAGACGAGGTGGGAAGACTTACACACACACACACACACACACACACACAAGTAGGGAAAATCTAGTTTATAATGTTCCCACACTGAGAACTGACAGATTCTCTCTCTTTCTCTCTCCATCACCCCTAGGCTGTGTCCATCCAAATTTGGAGGACAGAGTTGTATTATTAGGAAATGGCTCTCCGCATCAGCACAGCTGTGTGTGTTGTGCACTGTTGATCCTCTGAGATGCAGTCGAGCAAACGCCTCTCCACCTTTTATCTGCGCTTCACATACAGCTGGAGGCAGAACAAACAGGCGCAAAAACTTCTAGCCAGTGATATAATTACTTGAGAAGCGCCAGTGTGGCATTTGACTCACTGTGTATTGTTAGTGCACTTTTTGTTTGCGCATCAGATGACAAATTCTACAACACAATGTAAATCCACCCACAGCTTAAGTCACCCATACACATTTTCATAAGTGGGATTGTGTTACCCACAGTCACAATTTAAAGCTGACACTGATGTACAGGTTGTGTTCTGTGTTTTTGTTTTCATGCACTAGCATACCAGTTTTTGAGAGAATTGAAAGAAAGAGAGAGAAATATCTCTTTCTTTCTTTATAAATACCAGTCATTGGTCTGATGCTGGTTGATATATGGTGCTAATATACCAATGTCTTCATTTATTTGTATATGTGTATATATGAAGCATGACATTTTGTGAATAGCATTTTCTTTTTTTCACTGTTGTTTCTTTTTCCAGTCTTGTTCGAAGCTCTCTGATGGCCCTGCATTGCAGTGGCAGAAGCAAAGAGGAAGAAGCATTTCTTCTTTGTATCCATGATCCTGTTCTGAAAATTAAACCTTCACATGTTTAGGAATGGCGCGAATGACACTTGCACACACTGTACACATACAGTAATTAATGACAGCTGCTTTCACGGGACGTCTAAAGGTTGTTTAATTATGTTCTTGCCGTCACATTTTCTTCCATCCTAATCCCTAATGTACCCATCAGAAAAAAAACAGCCAGATGTATTACTGTGTACGTTTTAGTATGTTGATTTTAGCAAAAGAAACTGTCTAGAGTACTATTGTTCCAATTCATATGTGAACCTTAATTAGTTATTTTAATTGGTTAACCTATCAATCCAATCATGGATCTATTTTCTGCTGCTTATCCAATTCATGTTAAATGATAAATTAATGATATTATCAGAAGTTATGGTTAAATACTACTGGGAAGTGCTGACAAAAATGTGATATAAATACCAATATATTCATGCACTTGATCAACAATTCTAGGTCTTCTCATCCATGCTGGTTTTCATTTTTATCTTTCCGGTGTGATCGTTAAACAGGTGTTAACCTTCATTCAATGTAGTAAAAACTGTCTTAAAAAGTCTTAAATTTAACTTGATGAACCCTGCAGAAACCCTGCTTTCAGTACACCAGGTGTGTGTTGGTTGTTAGTGATGACGTGAGATAGAGAACAGGAGGCCCATGACCTTTACCACAGCCCAGATACTAAATGCTGGCGTCACATGTCAGCAGCCAGCTGGAGGGATCAATGGCCTACAGCAGCTGGTCAGATGGGAAGGCTTAACATGGCCCAGAAATTAACCTGCAAATGTAGCAGGGATCAGAGATTACTCTACTCATTGTATACCAAGGAGGATGTTTCATTCATCTCTTGTGGGTGTTTGGAAACCAACAAGTCCTCCAAATTATACGGCAAAATAGGTTGTTGCTTCATGCCTTTCAGATGAACACTTGTAGGCGTTTTGTGATCTGATACCGCTATTGACCGGATGACATTACCGTTTCAAAAATAAAACAGTTTTCTGAGCTTTCAGAGCTAGGTTAAGGTTTGGTTAGTTTTAGGCACAAAAACACCTTGGTTTTGTCGACCCAGCCCCGCTTCCTCTACAGACGTTGTGGCTCCATAAAACTGACCTTTGCTCCCAGCGTACAAGATAATTCCTACGACCACATTTTATCTTGACAAAAAAATGTAGGACTTCATTGCTTCTAGATAATGAGCCCTCATCTGACTTCAGATGGGCTCGTGGAAGATATCGCTAAAGGCATATAGTGAATACTACCAACTTGAGCTAATGACTTTATTTCTTCTCATACATTACTGAGGCAGAGCCAAAACAATCACACCAAGTCAGCAGCAAGCCAGGTTTTAAATGGCTGTGTCGTGAGTGTGTGTGTGTGTGTGTGTGTGTGTGTGTGTGTGTGTGTGTGTAAAAAGGTCCAAAAAGTTTTGAGATAAATTTGATCTTGTCTGTTTGCACCACTATGGCATTGTTTTATAAAAGACTCAAACTGGGGCAACAATACCTGTCGAGGTGTGGTGTGGCAGGTCTGTAGTTTAGTTATGATGTGTTTGTGTGTTGCTATATAAGCTATTCTCATTCTGTAGCTTATTCTGAGAGTCTAAAGAGATGGATCAATCAATGCTGTCTGCCATAGCGAGCCCACTGCAGGTCTTCATGTGGAGGATGTGGGTGTCACAGTGAAATGCTCACTCTCACCCACTAATGCGCGTATCAACTTGACTCATTCTTGTAACACCGCTCTCCTCCTTCTATCTGCATTGGAGCCAAATAGCTGAGAAAAGCTTTACTGCATTGCAACTGACTCAAAAGTGTTATTTTCTGCTCAGATTTAATCATCAGAATCTGCACACATTTCCATGCTCCCTCCTCTGCTCTTACTTAAAGCTGTATGTGTGTGTGTGTGTGTGTGTGTGTTCAGCATACCAATGATCACGTTTACCTCTCTCAAATACACTCTCCTAAGTCATGCGACAGCATCCTGTGCTGCCAGTTTTTGTTCTAAAGTACATTCTTTCAAATTGATTTAGCAGGAGAACTCGCCTGCGGATTGTTAATTCAGCACGAGTTTGACAGCTGTGTGACCAGACACAAACCTCATGTATATATATTTTTATTTCTGCAGTCTTACAGCTGTCGACCTTTCCCCTACTGAATTATCAATCAATTCACTGCTGATAATAAAATTTATTTCGTTATTTAAGATGTGCATTTTTTTCTTCTTCTCCCTCCTTATTGTGGAGGGAGTGTGTAAATCATTACAGGAAAGTGAGGATGGAGAGAGGAAAAAGAGAGGTTGAGGGAAAAGTGAGGGAAAAAAAGGAGGAAAGGGAGTGACATTCACCAGTGGAAGAGACAAAAATTAAATAGAAGAAATTGATGGGAGAGAGGCTGGCTGTCTCAGATGCAGAGAGGGAGAGAAGGTCAAGGGGATGAGGGTCCGCTGCTCCACAAATTACCTCTCAGCTAGTCGTTGGCGTTTCCCGATAATTTGCAGCCCCGAGTGGAGAAGGAGATCAGTAGTGATTTTAGTGGATAGATATGAGAGGTGAAATATATTGCTATGGACTTTTCTCTGGGTTCCAGTGGCAGATCTATAAAGAGAGTGCTCATGGGAGAAAGGGTCAGGATCAGAGCCATCAAGTGACCGTGGGAGGAGTGTGTGAGACTTTGAGATGGTCGGCCATCTCAACACCTGTATGACACTCCGTTTAAATAATCCAGTTCCTCTCTGGGATATATGTTTAAAGATGTATTGTCCATTTCAAAACAAGAAAAACAAGAAAATCCCAAAATCTAGTAGCACATGAAAATTACTATGTGCGAAGGTGAACGTGAATACGGTGAAAATTTGCAGTGAAATTTGCAGTCAACAGAAATGTGAGAACCCAAACTCACCCCCTCTAGCTTCCGCCCTGTAGGTGCTCATGTGCATAAATAGACAATGATTATTGCCAGACCAACCCCTGAGACGTCCTACCTTATGTAATAGGTGAAATTATCTATAAAAAAACATAATATATACATATATCGTTTAAATTTATTTATGCTGTAATCATTAAAACTTTAGTGCGTAACTTTTTGATATTAATAAACGTCCATTACATTCAAGCCATTGCCAAATGAGTTGCAACAAAGCTAATTAAGACTATCAGCTCCACACAACTCTCTCTGTATTTCTCAGTATGGCTATGTTCAGAAGATTGTGGCGTCCGGTGACTTTCCCGCGCAGAAACTCAAGTGAAGATAATTACCTCTTCTGAAGAGTCCATCATGTTTTTTTTAATCCTCCTTGTCCTCCTTGGCTACTAGCAACTGCGTGGAGGAATTCAGTAATGCACTGATGTTGTTTTTCTTGTTTTGTGTTAAAGCTTCTCAGAAAGTGAAACTAAGCCTCATCTTCTGTTTTCCCTTTTCTCTATCAACATTTCTAAGTGGTTTGATGACAAAAGCATGTGTCTGACATTGCCTTCACAGTCTGAAGCCATGTTGCAAACTCCAGTTTGAGTATCTGGACATTGCATACATTGTGAACAATGTTGACAGCAGCTCCTCAACAGCAAAACCAATCAGTTTGTATTCTAAACATGAAAATTGTAAGAGAATAAAGAAACATGCATTGTAGGTGGTCATAAGTCAACATTTAAATCAACATCTGGATCTTAGACACAGCTAGTGCAAAGCATGCAGCAAAATGAAAACACAGCATAGTGACACCAGAGAGGCACATTGTATCCAGCTACAACAGCAGCACCTCTTTCTGTGCTATAAATCATGTTAGCCACTTGTGAACATCGTGCTTTCCTTGTAATAAATCATCAGACAAATTGTCTTTACACTGCTTCTGCACTAACAGAGGGATGAGGGTGTCACCTAGAGACGAGAGGAGTTTTTAATGACTACCATTTACAGATATGTTTGTCTGTGTGGCCATGTAGCTGGAAGAAATGACCACTCCATAACAACGACAACACAGATGACACTCTCCAGTGAATGGAAATGGAGAAGCAACAATAACTGTCATAAAGTAGGAGTGCATACTCCAATGTTGTGTGGACAATTATGAGGTCAGCTGTAATTGCTTCATTGATTGATAATGTATACAATTTAGTTCTACATTTACAATTCTGTCATCTTTTTGTGCAGACAGCATGGCTAAGTTGGTAGACTGGAGGACTCTAGATGCTTTAGGTAGTTGACTGAGTGGCACATTTTGAAACACTTTGAATAAAAGTGTATACAGTTATAAATTTACCATTCAGAGAGTTTAAGGTGTTAATGGCCGATATTCCCACCCACTTCACACCGTCATTGGCCAACTGCGCAAAAGTGAGCAAGTAAGCAGATTTGGTACTTCTCTCTCAAGCTCTCTTTTGTTTTTTTATACAACTATCAAATATGTGCAACCCTATGAATGCCAGTCTGAAAGTTTGCTCCGTTATCCTCATATTTAAGTGCTTACCGCATCTCCCCTCTCTACGGCTGGCTTTCCTCTTTGCCTTCGAGTGTGGCTGTTCCGAAAAGAACTATAAACACATTTGTTTTACAATATGGTTGCTCAAATCTATTGAACATGTTGACAAGCGATTCATTTCTCTGCCTGACGTCTGTTGGTAATAGTGAGATGCCTCCAGTCCTCTACAAAGAGACGAATGTCAGCTGATATCTGGGTCCACTGTAGTAAGTAGGTCAAAGTAATGTGGGCTTGTGTTTATGTGTTTACATGTGTGTCTGTATGGATGCAGATGAATGGCATGACTGCCTGTTTAGTGTGTGTGTGTGTGTGTGTGTGTGTGTGTGTGTGTGTTCTTGTTTAACTATATTCGTGGGGTCTAAAAACCAGGAATACAGTATACTTGTGGGGTCCGGACAGCTTTGTTGGGCCAAAATGCTGGACCCCAGAAGTTTAAAGGGCTGTTTGAGGGTTAAGACTTGGTTTTAGGATTAGGGTTAGAATTAGGTTATGGTTAGGGTGAGGGTAAGGGTTAGGTTTAGGCATTTAGTTGTGATGGTTAAGGTTAGGGTAAGGGGCTAGGGAATGCATTATGTCAATGGCGGGTCCCCACAAAGATAGTGAAACGCACTGTGTGTGTGTATGTGTGTGTGTGTGTGTGTGTGTGTGTGTGTGCTAAATGTGTCTGTTTTGGGCTTGTGCACCTTGCTTTATTACCCCGCTCCCAGCTGCAGACACCCACTCAGCAGCAGGAACACACAAACTCTCAGTACACACACAGAAACACACTCTGAAACAAGCCAGCCGGTTGAGCTGACTGCAGCACATTGCCACACATTGTAGGTCCCTCATGGGTGTTCTTATGCACTGTCACCCCGGGCCTGACTCAGCTCAGCCAGCTCCCCCTCGTCGCACCTGGAAACAACTCATAAGACCGTATCAGACCGTATTTGCAGACCCCTAGTGATTGCAGATTTTTTAAATAGCTGGAACTTTGATGCAGACCCTTGCTGGAGCAGAATGAATGTGCTGCTCTGTGGTGTGTGCTTGTCTGTGTTTGTTTGTTTGTTTGTTATGGTGTTGGTGGTGTTGCGCCATGGTTTGGCCGAGGCATGTACCATTCTCCTCGCTAGTAGGCCGACATGCTCCTGAGAACATGAACACTGCCATGCCCTTGGATGGGACATAATATCTCTCTTCCCCTCATTTCCCCTAGTTGCCTTTCCTCCTTCTCTTCTCTTCCTTTTTTATGTATCCATTCCCTTATTCTACCTTTCTTTTTTTCTTTTTTGGAATGAAACTGGGGGATGTAAGAAATGTAGGATGCAGCTTTACTTTTTTGCAGTACACATTTGCTGTAAAAAAAAAAAAGAGCTATGATTGGGCCCAAAACATCTGGTCTACCCGCTTAGTTTCTGTCTAAGCCTGACCTCTGCCCGAACCATAGGAGCGGTTTTGGGCCAGCGCCCGATTAAAACCCAAAATTGATTTTATTTAGTTGGGAGTCGGGATTCCTGGGGCTGTTCTAGGCATGACCTGATTTTCGAACAGCAGCAAAAAATCAAGAAGACAATAGTCAAATGTCTTGGGTCCAGCCCAATCGGGTTCGGGCAGAGAATCAAAGCTCTAATTTGCACGAGTATAGCCACTTCAGCGCTGCTAAGTCGCTAACCTTCGACCGCTGACCACTGGGAGAAACTGTAAGCATGGCTTACCCTTCATTAAGCCTGTCTGTCCATGATGATTATTACTGCTGGTAGTTAACCCATGGCTGCACATGTGGCCAACCAACAACAACTCCCCTCCACCCCCAGATGTCACAGCAGCTCACTTTCTGACGCAATAGTGATGCATTATGCCTTTGACTGGCTGTCTGGTCTAGTGTGTCGATCCTGTCCGTCCTCCTGGTCTGGTTTTGCCATTAAGCCACCCACTCATCTGTCATCTCCTACGGTACGCTGTCTGTTCACCTGAAAATCACTTTTTCATCTGTCCATCAACAGCAACATGGCGACCTGTGTGTTTTTTCCTCCTGCTCCCATGCATCTGTCAGTCTGGACCACTCTCTGCATCCTGTCAGCCACATGTCTCCATCTACATTATTTGTTTTGTCACCCTGCCTGTCATTTTTAACAGGTTGACATGATTGACTCGCATTCACGCGGGGATGGCATTCATGCACCAAATTTGGATGACAGGATGACACATTTCCATCGGTTTCGCAGCGTGATATTTTCATCCCACCGCTCTGTTTCGCAGCGCGATCCATTTTTCATTGTGCTGAGGTGATTGCAGCCTTCAGTCAAGAGTATCCACTGAGTTTTCATTTTCCTATAGCACTTGGTACATTTATATCTTTTGAGACCACAGATGCATTTAACAACAAAAGGATCAGAATGGGAACTCCCAGAACGTCCTTGGGTCAATCTCTGCTGTGCTCAGACTGTGGCTGTCTGTGGTGTTGTGCGTGTTGATGCGTGTGTGTCTGTGTGAGGTCTTAGACACTAATAATGTTAATGGACACAGAAGGAGCTACAGAGGTCATCAAATGGAAAGATATTACTCCAGGCAGAATGGGGGGAAAAAAGCCCAGAGAGAGAAGTGATGCTATTCGTAGAGTTCAAGGTCCAACCTGGGGCCAGATCATAGACTGTATAAAAACAGGGCCAGATGCATTCATCTCTGTGTAGAATTACATGTGCTTGCAGCAGTTATTGGCAGTATTCATCATCAAATGTAAAAAGGTACTAAATTATTTTGTCACATAAAGAGAATAAAAAAGAATAGACTCTAAATCAAAATGTTTTACAAACCGTGTTAAATATGCAGTTATGCTGCAGCTAAGACTAGAGGCAACAGCTTGCAGTTGTCATAGTAACTCAACATACTTTGTGGCATGCAAGTTTTCGGTTGGCATGGGGGAAAATATATATCAGTATAAAGGGGTGCGGTACTGCTTCACAATAAAGGATCACATTAAATGATTACAAATGGGGAAATAAAACGATATGAAATAACATCTTTTTTTTCAAATGAAAAGTTGAATTCAAAGGACGTAAAACACTAACGTTAGCTGAAGTTTGCAAATTTTAGATACAGTAGATATTGCAGCATAACTGACATTAGTAATTTAGTTTCCTGACTTTATGTGTGCTACTATTACACAACATTTTAGCATTCGCCATTTTTAGACTTTCTTTAATATAAATAAAAAGAATTGAAGAGAAAAATTGTCTCAAGCCTTTGATTGGCGTTTCACACTGTACGTGAAACAAAAAAAACACACCTGGTTAAAAAAAGTCTTTCACCTTAATTTTTCATCCCCACCTTATTATACCGTCCACTACTGTCTCTAGAAAGTCATGGTCTGAAACATATAAACACCAGTTTATGTGTGTGAAATTACATGCTTTTTGTCTGTGTGCATCATTTATTGTACTGTAGGCTACATCTGTCCCCTGGGATCTCACTTTAGTGCTGTTTTTGAGCTCTGCATTAGAATATATCAACAGCAGGGTGTCTTCAAGAAACCGTTCACGGTTGTGTGTGCCTTCACTTTCAACATCACATCATTTATAAATACTTTAAAGACTTCCTGAAGGCTTCCTCATCTTGCTTGTCATCTCTGTAGTGGCTGTTTTTCACTACCTGTTAAAAATATCAAAGGTGTCTGTTACTGTCAGAATATCCAATGCAAGAAATACCAAGGTTGGTTTACACTTACTGTCCCATTATGCAGTCAGATCGAGTACTGTTGGTTGAATCCAACCAGCTGTGTCTTTTTTTCCTCCTCACTGAGCTGGCGTTGTCTCTCCACAGATAAAGAAGGCGCTACTGATACAGTAAATCCCTGTTTTCATCCTGCACGTACAGTCAAGAGCATGTAGCCTTTGATTTAGACGAAGCTCAGGATTCTCATCAATCACAGCTCCTTGATTAGTGCGGAGTGCACACACACTCTGCTCTTTGAAAGCATAATGATGCAGTCCTCCCTTCCCCACCCATACTTAACACTAATGGACTGCCACGAGCAATCTTACAGGGTTTCCATGTACAGTAACTGAGGAATACTGTACTATATATGGGTCAACGGTGATATAGGCCTTTATACTACTGAAGATCAAACTGGCCTCATTATAGTTAAAATACTGTATGTTAGGCAAAAATATATTTCAGTTATACTGTATGTGTTTTATTTAACAACAGTCACGTTTGTGTTTCTGCGCTTTAGAGAGTGATTAAAAGAGCAGGAGATGGCATGAGTCGACAGGAGGGCTTTTTCTTTTATCTCTAATTGTATAACTGCATGTGCCCCATGGGAAGCGTTGTCACCGGTGTGTGTGATTCTATGTACTGATGTGTGTGTTTGTGTGCCTCTGCTGCATATTGCAGCAATTTCTCGCATTCTGGTGGCTGTCGAGTTTATTAGCTGATACTGGATTAAAGCCAGGTGTGTTTAACTAGGCCGGGCCTCTGTGGCTCTCAGTGAGGAGTCATGTATATTGTATAACTATAATGACAAAACACTGACAGGGCCCTGAGGGAGATGATAATGTTTTAAGGCAACACACACTTTGAAGATAATAACGGCATCTCTCCATTCTCCACTAGTAGCGACACACATCCAAATACTGTTGAAGGCAGGTGCTGGACCAATAGAAGTCGGCAATGAATTATAATGAAAGGTCTGCACACTGTAGCACCCCTTAAAGTGCTCATATTATGCTTTTTTGGCTTTTTCCATTTCCTTTATTGTGTTATATATCTTTTTGTGCACGTTATAGGTTTACAAAGTGAAAAAGCCCAAAGTCCACCCCAAAGGCACTTACCATCTTCCAAAGTTAACACTGTTCACCAACTGCTCCAAACAGCTCTATTGTAGTCCAGCCTTTACTTCCGTGACGAACGCTCTTCACTTTGTAACACACGTTATAATGCTCGTCTAGCTGCTAGCATGGCACGCCCTCATACTCTGCAACTGACTAGCTAGTAGTACTTACTGCGCATGTGCGACTCCGAACAAGGATGGAACTGAAATGGGATGCCTCACTCTGTAGCTAAAACAGAGAGCTCAACACACAGGGTGAAAAGAGGAGCTGCAGCAATGTGCAGTACAACAAATATATGGTGTTTTCTGAAAATTAAACCACATAAACCTATTCTGGTACAACCTCTCAATACAATTATAAACAATTAATAACTAAACTAAATTTTCATAATATGAGCACTTTAAGTGCAATGTATTGGCACATCCGTCACATACTTTGTAGTCACTCTGATTTCTATGAATACACTGAATCACAGTCCTGCCCAAAAAACATTTCATCAGAGATAATGATAAAACGTTGCTGACTTCAACACACAGTTTTAAAGCTGATTAATTGTTGAATTGTTCAAGTATGGGTTCTTTTGTTGCTGCGTTTCTCTATTTAATATCACTGTGAATTAAATATCTTTGAGTTTTGGACTGTTGGTTGAACAAATAAAGCCATTTGAGGGCATCAACTTTGGCATTAGGAAAATGTTACATGCATTTTTAATTATCTTCTGACATTTTATAGACCTTTTCTTCATCGATTAAAGGTACCCTGTGGAGTTTATGACCTCTAGTAGTGCTATGGAGCATTTCTTGGGTGTACGTGGACGCACATGCATGCACACACGATACACTGTCCTGCCAATGGTTTTACACAACTGCAGGTGGCCATAATGCCTCAAGAAACGCGCAAAACAATATGTCAGAAATAGGCAGAGAAGAAAAAGACTGCTAGCTAGTAATCATTGTGTAAAAAATACACATGAAAAAAATCAGCTTTGCAAATGTTTTATTGAGGAAGGAAATGCATTCATCACATCTGTTAGACCTTCAAGACAGAGTAATACTCCACAGGGTACCTTTAATCAATAACATATCAACAAATGAATTGGTAAGGAAAATAATGTGTACTTGTAGACATGCACTGTTTCTGCCTGGCCTCATAAATGGGGAGAAAACCTGTGTAAGTGAAATACTATTTGGTGAAAGGTCTACCACTGAAGCACAAAGACAGCAGGGGTCCAAACAAATAGTTCAAACTGTGCTTTGCACCTCTACTCCTCTTTTTATTTTGCTTTCCTGTTCCTCTTTACTCTCCTGATGCAGTAAATGTCTGCCTCTGACCTACAGGTTTGTTTATGTGTTTCTACATGCTTACGCTGGAACAAGAATACACACACGTACTCAAGCACACACACACACACAGACACACACACACACAGACACACACACACACAGACACACACACACATACACATACACACACACACACACACACACACACACACACACACACACTCTGAAGAGTGCTGACAGTGGTCCCAGGTTCAATGGTAAAAGTGCTGTGAATGGCTCCTCAGAGAGCTCCGCGCTCAATTCCTCTAATGATGTAAATTCAACTTGAGATGCCGCTGCAATGGAATGAATGTGGGTGTATTAGAGCAGAGAGGAGGTCGGAGACAAATATCACCAAAGAAGAGGTACAATCAAGCTGAGTGAGGTCCAATAGGATTTCTTACACTCCAATACTAAAGGTTAGCTGCACAGAGAGCGCTCTATAGGATCTGGTCACCCAGTATACCCATCAAGAGATAACATACAATCATATTATTCAACTCTTAAGTTGACTATAACAGGGCAGATTCTACTTCTACTCTTCATTATATGTTGTAAATTCCAGCGCTGAAGTTACGAGCAGCCAATTATCTCGTCTCCACTTTCAGCTTTATAGTGTATGTATGGATTTAGAAATTAATTGACGTTTGCAGCTGTAATTTCCCCTGGCTCTCCCTTTTGTATGCCAGTATAACTGGGATCCTCCTCTGGTGGTTAAAGCCCCTCAGCTGTCCAAGTACATCATGCATGACTCCTTGCATTCTCAGCCCGTGTGTGTGTGTGTGTGTGTGTGTGTGTGTGTGTGTGTGTGTAAATGAGCGTGTCCCACAAGAGGGAGAGAGGAAATGAGGCGATCAGTGGCGGGGCTATAATCAGCAGTGACGGCCCCCCCTCAGGATCACCTAGCAGGTGATTTGGAGGGACACTCCACCCGGCTGCCGTTGTTGTTGCCGTCATTGTTGTTTATTTCTAAAAATGGTTTTGGAGCTTTTATCATAACTTTTTATGATGAAACACCCTGTTGTCCCTATTGTAATATGTAACAGTTTGATACAATATGCTGCTGCATTATATAAATCACAACTACAGTAATCTCTTCCATTATTACTTATCTTTATCCTTTCATCCTTCCTTATCTGCCTAAGTGCTCTTTCTCTCTCTCTCTCTCTCTCTCTCTCTCTCTCTCTGTTTTCCAGGGAGATTGTATGTCTGCAGCTCATTCCTGAACACAGAGACCCTCAGCCTCTTTTCAGTCTGTCCTTTGCTTAACCTCACACGCCGGCTCTCCTCCTATATTTAGGGGCGAGACAATTCACAACATAAACCCCCGACTTGAAAGTGAGGGGTCTACTCATTGAAGCAAATGACCACATGGGTTTAGAGGTTTAGAGAGGCTGGGTGACACTTAACAGTGATGCACTGGTCTTATAATGCAAACATGATTAAGAAAATGAAGCCTTTGTGCTATAAGGGAGAAAATAATTAGAGTGTTTGAGAGGAAGAGGTTTTAATCAGATTTGATCTGTGGAAGTGGATGTCATCGGGGTCAATAGAAGGACTCAGAGCTGGATGCAAGCACAGACTCATGTGAGCTCTGTAATATACTGTATTATACAAATCACCTCCTGGCCCTTTTGACATTTTTGTCTGCCCTTTAAAACTCTTATGTATCTAAAACTCTAAAGTCATGCGTCAGACATACTCCGGAGTCCACAAAGGTTAAGGTTTGATTGAGTTTACAATTTCCTATATTTTCAGATTTTATGTGGAAATCTTCCGTACTCACCCTATATGGGGTTGCTGTGGATTAGGAGATAGAGTAGGTTGCCCATTAATCCCAGAGTTGGTTGTTTCAGCCTCAGGTTCTCCTTGAGCATGACACTGAACTCCAAATTGTGTTAAAAACTCCATGGTGGTTCTGCTGTCATGAGTGTATGTGTGAATATGAGGCTAAATTGTAAAGTGTTGTAAGCCTTGAAATAGTGTAAAACTCACTGGTGATTTGCTAATCAGTAGAGTGAAATTGCATTGCATTCCACCACGCTCAGGCTAAGAAATAAATCCCCTCCCTCAGTTATACACTATAGGTAACGGGGCTGACTCACAAATTGGCTGTGATGAGGTTGACTTTGGGACAAATCATCCTGCATCATCACGCTGGTCAGGTGAATAAGCATCATGCTTCTATCATACATACACCAAAGTAAAAGAAAAAACAACACATCGTATTGACTCTGTAAATCCCAGATGCTCACGGTTAACGTCTGTGTACGGTTAACGGCAAATAACTATCTGTCACAGCCACTGCCATCATCAGAAACATAATGAGCCATCCCATACAAACAAATTGACCCACATCTGTCCGCATTTTGCAGTGTGTCATCGTTTTTCTGTCTGACTCGCTGTAAATTATACAGTGAATTCCAGATGTTGTGGGGATGAGGTGTGTGTGTTTGTGTGTGTGTGTGTGTGTGTGTGTGTGTGTGTGTGTGTGTGTGTGTGTGTGTGTGCGTGCGTGTATGATAATTCATTTGAAACCTCTTAATTGCATTGTTTCTCTGTTGCAAATTACTGCACCACTATAATTTAAACCTACATTGTAAAAACCTATTCTGTAATTTTAAGTTTGTTGATTTCCAACACATTAGTCAACACATTTGTAGTTGTCATTTTCTAGGCCCATTTCAGAAGTTAAAATCCTCATTTGACTCACAATTTTAAGATAGTAGGAAAATGTTTTTTGATATACAAATGATTAGGCCTGAAGAGCTCATCCTTGTCGTGACATTGTCCGGATTCTGTATACAATGTAAAAATAAGAAAGAAATCATGCTTTGCCTTTATTTTATGTATAATGAAGCATCAGCATTAAGCCCAAACAAGTCCTCCAAATAAAATGACAAAATAAGTTTTTTTGTCCATGTGTTCATAACAACACATACAGTAAAGTAGAAGAACTTTCCGATCTCACGTGACGATCGGTAGGATGACCTCATTTGCCTGTTACAAATCACTGTTGAAAATATGTTTTTGTGTAATAATGTGACAACACTATGGTTGGGGTTTGGTTAGGTTCAGGCACAAAACTGACATGTTTAGGGAAAGATCTGGGGGGACCTGTAAATCTTTGTTACATAAAAAAAAAAAACTTTAAGCAATGGACTCAACGTGCCTACCACTATGAAAAGAGTAAAAACATTCCCAAAGTGCAAACCCTGCGTATCTCACTCATTATAGCAAGAAAAGTCAATCTGGCTGTAATAGGTTTGTCACTGAGCAAGGTTTGCTGCACTCAGTAGTGGTCAGCACATGTCTGAGCCACTCAGCCGAGATACTGCCAAATTTTACCAAACAAAGAGCGACTAACTGCTCATTATATAAAGAGTGAGTCGGCAACAGTCAATATCTTTGTTTAAAAAAAACACTTGCTGATTACGTAGTAACATGATAAGTACTACTGATACTCAGTATATATAACCTCTTTTCTCTGTGCATAGTACATACAGTTAAAGTTAACACAACACAAGACTGAATTGTTCTGTAACTGCTTGGTTCAATGGTTTTTGAATATTCCATCTTCCTGGTCTGGAAGGATTTGACGTCAACAATGTATGTACTTTCAAAATGTATCCAGAATATCTTCCATCTACTTCTTTTGCAGTAGTGTATGTGGCCTCTTCTCTCCAGGTTTGATGCTGTCTGACCTCTGGTTTGAGTTTTCTACTCCAGTGTGACCCTGATTATGGTGAACCTGGTTACTGCATTCCCATCATCCACTGGAGGTCGATCATGAATATATATATGTGATTTTCTGTTTTTTATTATTTTTATTATGTTTCTTAAAGTGTATTTTTTATGTGCTGCCTTCTTGGCCAGGGCTCACTTGTAAAAGATTTTAATCTCAATGCGATTTTTTTCCCTGGTAAAATAAAGGTAAAATAAAAAAAAATAATAATTATATATATATATATATATATAAATATATAGACGTCAACACTGTTTAGTGTTTAACCAAGGACCTGTGGACTGTATGCATGGAAATCAATTACAATAGAAATGTATTTAAATATATTTATACGTCACTAAGAGGGTCTGAAAAGAAAGTCGCCATGTTGGCAACACTGTCCACAACGTTACTGCTGCAGCTTCCTGATTTCCCAAACAACGGAGCGAAAACACAGAACGTGCGTTTAAAAAATGACTTGCGTTAAAAGGAATTTGCGTTAACTCATTATTAACGCGTTCATTTTGACAGCCCTAATACAGTATATACATACAGTATATGCCCACAATGACAATTATTGTCAGGCCATTGCATGCATGTGTCTGGTTTATGTCTTTTTTCACCCTGTACACAAAGAACACCAACTTATTTGACTAAAACTCTTTTTTGAAAGTGGAGATTCAAGGATTTTTGATAATCACTGACTGAACTAGATTAAAGTGGTTTATAATGACATTTTCTGAACGAAAACATTTCTCATCTCTCTCTCTTTCACACGCAGACACATTATGTAAGTGTAATCTGTTTTGAAGAAGCGAGCCATTGTCAGTGTTACTCCCTACAGTATTCTGGCAGTCTGCGACTCCTGCCGCAGCAACCTGACTGACCGACACCTGCTGGGCCAGCATGCTGCCTCACCCACAACTGTGTGGGAAAAGAGACTGAGAGCGATGATGATGAGTTATAAAGAACTTGTACACTACTCAATATGCTGTCAAATGTGGACAAAAGGTGAAAGAAGAATAAAGAGGGAGATGTAAGCACCTCAGAGCATTAAAGTAAAGAAACAAAAGATAAAATACATCCCTCTATCTTTTTTTCTGCACTTGTTTGTTCCTTCGAGGTCGCAGAGGGACTGAAGTTTATCCCAGAATTATTTGGTTTAAAGGCAACAAAACTCCCTGGATAGGTTGCTGGAAACATTCATCCTCACAGGAACTCACATTTCCCAGTTACCTGACCTACATGTCTTCTGACTGTGGGAGGAAACCACATGAATATAAAGAAAACATACAAACTCCCCACAGAATGGACCATACTTAATCTCCATTTACAAGCACTGAGCTAAAAACCTGCTAATAAAGCCACTGCTGTCATGGAGACAGCTGCTCCGTCCTCTCTCTCCAGTTCATCTGATTAATCTCTGTGTCGTGCATACTAACCTCTCTTCTCAATTTAGAGCTGCCATTCAAGCTGATCACCTGCTTCTTTGGGTAGAGTCCGCCCACCAGATGCTCCCTAGTTCCTCCACTAGTCTGTATTAACTGGTGGAGGAACTGGGGTCGTGAGCCTCCCATTTTTCTTGAGCAGGAGCAAGCCAGTGTCCCATTTGTCCAGACCTACATTGATGATGATGTGTACTACTCGCTACCAGACATAGGCTGGCTGTCATCACTCCCTAGTGCCCTGTTAATTTCCCAGTTTGGCTATCCACGCACAATCTACCTCTCACAGTCAAGTCGTGCGAGCTGGCAGGACCTTATGGGACCTTTGGCTATCTCCAAGGTGGTCAACTTTGCATCTGTGTGTCTACACCTTTTTCATCCCATCCTTAGCTCTATGTGTCTCATGCCCAGCCTGTCGAGGTTAATTGTCCACTTTCTCTCTGCTTTTTCCAAACCCTCATTCATTAACGGTCATCCACCAACACAGGTAAGGGTCCAGTATGCTTCTGAAGTGCTTGTCAGACGGTTCCCTCACACCTTTACAATGTTGGATTAGGGTGTAGGGGGCATCAAACCTGGAGAGAAGAGGCCACCTACGCTACTGCAAAAGAAGGAGATGGAAGGTATTCTGGACAAATTGTAAAAGCACATACATTGTTGTCCTCATATCCTTCCAGACCATGATAATGGAATATTCAAAAACCTGTGAACCAAGGGAGTTTGCCATGGCTGTGGGGTCTTTGAGTACCTGGAGTACTGGGAGTGGTCCAGGGCTCTGGTTCAGGACCTATCCTGGATTTATCTCTAACTGCTGACCTCCACCAATAACATCCAGGCCTGCCTAAAGGAGAGGTCATGATAAACAGGACAGGTTATACAGAGCACATAGATTAATCATCTGACCAGGTAGATTATTAGAGCGTGAGCGAAGTACAAGCCATAATATGGTTGCTGTAGAAAACTGTGTTGATTAAAATTGAAGCTTATCTGTGTTGTCACGACTGACACACTGGTGTAGCTACACTGCTAGTGTCCCAGTCTTTACTCTTTACTCTTTACTCTTTGGATGACCATCTGCCCTGACCATCTGAGCTGTTTCATTTTGCTTACTGTAACCTAGATTTTCCACTGGTCGCGTCTGTGCTGCATTCTGGCTGCATTTCAGTTTTGTTCCGTCCTCCCCCACGCGCCATACCACACCGGGAGCGTCTCAGAAGCGGTGCGTCTTGCTGCCCGACTCGCAGATGTTATTGTCTCTAGAAGTACTTTACAGAACAATCATGCATTTATTAAGATAGTATCTACCTTCCACTACAGGCACTCTATTATGTTTTTCCACCTCCAAGATGAATCTCTCATTGTCCATGGTGTTGTAAAAGAGACACATATGGAAAGCCCAAAGTGCCACACGATATTGGGGGTAGTCTTTTGGTAAATTGACTGGATACTCTTGCTGTTTCACTTCCTGCCTGGCTGTCTGAACGACCCACGGCTCGCGTGGAATATCAAGCATTGACTTGAATGGCTGTGATTGCTCGCGGGTGCCGTGGTGCATCCGGAATGCAGCGCAGACGCACGCCCGGTGGAAAATAGCAGTAAGCCTGCTTTTAGTCCCCAGATTTCTGGCTACCATGGCCATGCAGACTACATCCATACCTCAGTATTCATGGCACAATTAGTAACTCTCTAGCATTACTGAGAGTCTCCAAAACACATATGTTCTTGAGGTTATTGGGAAGCATCTGCACCACCTTACATCTCAAGCTTCAGAGTTGGCGTCCACTTCTGCACCTGCTTCTCCTCCTATACATGATCTCACTTTCCCTTCCTCTCCCTGTCTCCGGTGTCATCATCAGGAAGCCAGCCTGTCTCCTAAACACTTTTCTGGCAGCACTTCCTCACCCAGAGCTTATTGATTTTTTTAAAACTCCAACCTTTTTCTTCTTACCGTACAGGGGAGTCTGGAGTAGCATACATCTTCTCCCTGTCTACAACTGGGGTCCAACTGTGACTGCAGCTGCTCATTGAGGGTGTTTGTTGTCATTAACTTTTATGTTCTGTTTGTGCCTTCATTTCTCTTTCTTTTTTGTCTCAAAAGAAAATTAACAATTCACCAGCCTTATACTATTTTTTATTCTTTAGTGAGACAGAGAAGGAAAGCATAAATAAATAGTCACTGCACAGCTTTTCCTGCAACAACTTGCCTTAGGTTCATAACCTGTTGGTGTATTTGTTCCACTCCAGAAAACCCTATTGTAACTAATCACTTACAAAGTGATCATGCTCCAGGAACAGGTATCCTCTCCAGTAACTCATTTTACATCCCATACTGTGTGCAGTTTTTGGGGCTCCCAGGGACTATTTGGAGGCTGGTGCAGTCAGGCATGGTGGGGAATGAGAATGAAGGGGTAGGACGAGCTGTTAGCATTTGCCAAACATAAAGACACAAAAAACACATCTATAAGGAGCCTAGGCAAACCAAATTGTGTCCTCTCTCTTTCCTAGCCTTCCTCTCCAGAGCCGTTGATAGTCTGCATCCCTGAGGGCTCAGCCATCATCAGTGAGAGATGAGAGGATTGAGGGGCTTAGGCCCTCTCGGTAAGATAAGTGAGTAAGAACCTATTCGGGCTTAGATGGAGAGGAAGATATGACCTGTGGCAGATTAAAGTTGAAGGTCATCATGAATACACTTTTTTCAGTTACAAACTGCTTTGAAATTATTAAGTGATTTGTTTGAATCATGTGACAAGAAGAAGCACCAACTGATAAATCCGTAAAGCTTTACATTCAGCATTACCCATCGAATGCACAAGAGAGACTAGTTTAGACTGTGATAAAGGGCATTGGAGAGAATAATATCTAACCTTGTTTATTTCTCAGATGGCTGTTCTCAGAAAAGTTTGAATTTGAATTATGCCACTGGAGAGTGCCTTTAAAAGTTCTTCCTGAACTTTTGACTTTACTTAGAAAACTACGGTACTCGTGGTGGACTTATACAAAAATAATTGGCAATCAGTATTAATCCAAAGTTAATTTCCTGCTTTTGCCCTCCTAACAATGGTGCCTGGGGATGGCGAAGCTGGTTTGCCTGTCCATTGATCAATTCATCCATCTTTGTTCAGGAGCAAAAAATCTTGAAAACTGTTGGCCAGAAATTGATTGCCCCATGCCTTTACCCAGCATCCATATCAGCTTACCCTTGACCAACATTTTGGTGCATTAAAAGATATCTACTAAACCAACAGTCTCATTTCCAGTTTGTTGTGGATGTTCATTAGCCTGGATACCAGACAAATCTGCCAGCTTATGTTTCATTTGCTCTGACAGATACGTCTACGTCTGCCCCCCTTCCATTCAACAGATTTCCAGCCATCCAGAAACTGGACGGACCAATCACAACCGTTTACTTACATGGGGTATTTTAAGACAATAACTGACAGAGAAGCATCATGCTTGAATGTACTTACTTTATGTAACTGGCATTCTCCATCCAGCACAACTCACTGGGCTCACGAAGCTCACAACAAATTGTCAAACTAGTCTGCTGATCAAATATGAACCAAGATTCTGTTACTATATTGCATATTTCTGGCATAAAATGTTTTCAGAAAAAACATTCTTAGTGTACTGTTTAGTTGTAATTTGACAAAGTTTGTGATCCAGCCGCAATTTTGTTCCTACTTTAAAACAAACCAAGCGCCGCCCCCCCCACTTTGTGTCGCTCAGTGCTACATCGCTCATGTTTTGTTGCTCTGATTGGTTGTAGGTCTATTCAATTGCAACATTTTTTGTCTGCGCCCTTTGAAACACCGGCTGGAAAACTGAGAGGTTTCAGACCAATACGCATTTGCGAATTAGTCTGACTTAGCTGGGATAGATGTTCATGGTTCCCAGAGGTTGAACTCCAACATCATGCCAAAGCTTTTTATTGCAGGTGATTGCAACACCAACATTACAAAACAAGTCGTTGATTGATTTCAGTTTTAAAACCTTTGACTTGTATTCATTTAAACATGTTGTATCTACTCTGTTTGTGGCTTTTAGATTTTTGAGAAGGAAAATCACTTCTACAGTATTATGGCAATATGGATTGACCACTGTAGCATGAAAACTGTTGCTTTATGTACTAAATTATTTAAAAGTCATTGTTTGTGGTTTTGTGCTTTATAGGGACTTGTGGTGTATTTGTATTTCTGATAAATGAAAGCTAACTACCTTCATAGTGTTTGCTGTTTATTGCCGTCTCTTTTCTTGCTCTTATTCCCATGAGCTAAAGATATTAACCCCCGTTAGCATGCAGACACATTATCCGCTTGATTAGGTGAGTGTGTGTGTGCTTTTTTTCCCCTGTCTGAGTATGTTTGCATGTTCACTTACATGTGTAACTTTTCTATAAGCTCTTTAAGAATGGATAATCTATTAGCAGCTGTAGGGGGTCTACAAATGTATGCATAATGAATGTGACACACATACAAACACACACACGCACACACACACACACACACACACACACACACACACACACACAGCACTGGCTCAGACAGGGGATTAAAACAGGGATTAAAACAGCACCAAAATGACTCTAATGTAGGGGACAGACAGTTATGTAACCGAAGAAAATGCTGACAAAGAAGAGCAGTTCGGTGTGTGTTCATGAGTGAGTGTGTTCCTGTTTTAAAACATTTCTGCAGTTTTTAAATTGGTTTACGTGGTTAAGGTGATTATTTAAAAGCAAACATGACATGAGGAACATTATTCTGTGGTCCCTTAAGAGAACACAAGCAGAACTAAATTTGAGGTTATATTTGGATGTACCTTTTCCTCTATGTACAGCTGCACGTACATACAAATTTAATCAACTAGCTCTGCTCTTCTTTGCTGCCCAAATGCGCTGATTCCTTTTACAGCAGCGCCATCTTCAAGACCCACTGCATTAGGATGTGCAGAAGGAACTCCCCCTACAGGTTGGACATTGAAACACCAGCACTTCTTCTCATTGCTATTCAGGTCATGCTGCAGCTGCTTTTAGATAGTGCTTGAAGTAACTAGTGCTTGAAGTAACTAGTTTGTGGTTATCATGGCTATCATGTCTGACCTTGACTTCTAGCTCCTCTCAGATTGAATATTTGGCTTGGTGGGTCCTGTTGTCATGCTCTCTACAAGAGAGACATGGAAGTAAAGACAGTGAAGATGAGGCAGAGAAAAATGGAGGGAGACATGAGGATAAGATTTGTTTGCAATTTAGACTCCAGATTATGTTTGAGTGGGCTTGCCTGACTTAAATGTTATAAAAGGCATTTTTTAACATGAATTTATAATGTGTAGATGTGGTAATATACATTTGATGTAAATATTTTATCTAAGTGCTATACCACCAGACGATATGTATCGTTTTGAAACTTTTCCCCTCCCTGTCTTTTTCCTTCCTCCTGACCCTCTTGTTTAAGCAGTCACTTAGCAAAGCTAGGTGAGAATGCGTCTCCTCCTCCTCCTCCAGCTCTCCACTCGAGTCAAAGGGAATTCCTGAGTGGCGCTCAACCTCGGCTCTGCCATCTCAACTCCCACACAGCCTGTCTGCCTCCGAGCTTTTTGCCGCTTTTTTATATTTTATATATTTTTTAGTTTTCAAATATGCAATTGTTCAGGACAAGAGTAGAGCTCTGTGGTGTTAAACGTAAATCTAGTGTTGTTAGAGTATTTGTTTAATGACATGTCAGGCACAACTGGATTAGCCAACAATAGCAGATCCTCCCATTCAAATCTGCTGGGTAGAGGTTTTCCACCAATGTGTGGTGGAGGTTTTTAAAAGGATAACAGATACGTGTAAGCACTCAAACATCAAACAAAGTTAATCTTTCTTAAAGGAATTGTTTGATTTTTGGGAAATACTCTTTCGCTTTCTTGAAGAGAGTAAAATGAAAAGATTGATACCACTCTGTTCGGTAAATAGTTAGCTGGAGCCAGCAGCTGGTTAGCATTAGCTTAGCCTGGAAACAGGGGGAAACCGCTAGCCTGGCTCTGCCAAAAATGAGTACTTAATGAGCTTTAGAGGTGCAGATTTTGTTGCCCGTCTCCAGTCTTTATGCTAACCTAAGCTAATCAACTGCTGGCTCTGGCTACATATTGACCATACACACACTAGAGAAGTATCGATTGTCTCATCTAACTCTCTGCAAGAAAGCGAATAGGTGTATTTCCTAAAATATTGAACTATTCCTTTTAAACATTCGTGAAAAATACCCAGAATCAGGCCCATTTAAACATATGCCTCACATACTCTCCATTAGCCAGAATATTTCCAACAAGTAAAGACATTGTCATGGTTACCATGATACGCACAATAGCAGAACTAATGTAGACACACTCCTGTGCACACTAATGCCTGGTTCTGCTTGTTGTGTACTCTGTTTGTTAGCCACTTGGAATAATCAACAAGTATCTCTCAGGAGTTTGAGTTCCACCATTTGTAATAACGGGGAGGCTTTGGCCCTCTGTCAATCAGGGAAGTTCAGGACTGAGCAGGGTATAGATTGGAACATGCATGAGCCAGTTATTAGTCTGAACCATATGGATGTCCTAGACCAACTGGAAAACATTGGCTCCTCTGCAGACTCCTGGCATCTGCTGGGCAAGGCTTTCTCAAGATGGGAACCTTATTGGCACCGGCTTTGACAACTGCCAATAACTTTATCAGCCCCACACTGTTTAACAGACATGTAGTATGTGTTGTTTTGTCTTTCTTTGTTTTATGAATTACGCGTTACATTGACATCTTTTACTTTTTGTTTTTTATTTTCCAGAACGTCTGTCTTTTTAGCACCTACTCCTGTTTTCTGTCACTGCACCATCTCATCAGTTTGACCTATTTCCGCTCCTCTCCCTGTACGTATACATGTGCTGGCTCTGCATGTTCCCACCTCCACCCATAATCCACTACATACAGTTTTAGTCTGCTCCCCTTTATCCTGATTTCAGACAATCCTCTCATAACCCCAACTAAAAAGGTGAATTTTAATCATCCATTATCACTACTTAACCGAGCCGCCAAAGGTCACTATGGTGTCAGATTTATGTCATACGTTTCAAGTGCGATAAAACATGCTCATTAGCAAATCGTATTGTTTCACATGCGCAGATATAAACAGTTCTTGTGCACCAATTCAACAACTGAGAATTGTACAGGCAGCTGCGAACGAAAATATAATGCAATGCAATGCAATTTCATATAGGCCAAATTTGTGCTAATGTACTGAGAGCTAATATTAGAGAAGGTCCATATTAGTATGAATGCATTTAAAGTGACCAATCATAAGAGGGCCAGTGCCACCATTTTTGTTCCTGCTTTTCTCGTGTTCATGTCAGTGTGTCTGCTGTATCTACTGTCCTTTGACAGTGATATATATTATAATTTATTATTGTTGCTACTGAGAAATATCAGAAACATGGTCCTTTACCACTCCTACAATGTTCTGTTTTGAACGTGTGTAACAGCAAAGCTCCTGTTTATTTTAGTCAGCATAATATATTCAGGACACCATGGCTTGGATTCTTATTCTTTACTGTATACATTATCTCAGAGATCTTCTACCTATTCCTAAACCTCCAGGGATTACTTCAGCTCCAGCAAATTATCAGTCAACTGATGACACTCACAAAACCCTGACAGGTAGCATGTGCTCTATACCAGATTGTATTGATCCACCGGCCATCTACGCGAAGGCATGCACGAGAGTGAACCTTTTTAATAAACTGTGTGCTCAGTGTGTTTTACGATAATGGAGGGGCTCACACAGGGTGCGAGGTGCCTCATCAGGGCTCGTTTGTAGTTTATTTCTCTATTCTCCCAGGGGTGTCAAGATCCAACCCCACCTATGTGTTGTAAATAATGATATATAGAAATGTTCAGTGTCAACTCAACTATTGAATAATTGCATCATTGATTCATTTATAGATTACTACACACACATACACACACATACGTATACACAATACAATAATAAGTGTTTCTTGGCTTTGGGTAAGGCTGCTGCCTCTGGCAAGTTTGCCAAAAGCTTGTTTATCTTGTTGGGCGATGTCAGGATATATACTGTGAGACAGCATACATTTGTCAACCATGGTAAACCATGTTCATACCATTGTGGGCAATGTTGCAAATTAACGAGAATGGTCAGGTATATAAATTGCTGGGATAGACAGAAAACATGAATTCAGAAAACATGAATTTCTGTCAAGTTATGTCCACAGCTTTTCAGTCAATTTCTCATAAAATGTAAAATTTAGCAAACAATTGGTATTCTGCAAAGTGCCTGTAAGGCATAATTAATTAAAACCACGTCAGGGAGAGTTTTGGGCTCTTATCAGACCTGAGTGGAATAATAATCGAAAATTATTTTTCCGGTTTGTTTTGGCTACTTAGGATTTAGTTTTTTGAATTAATCGAATATATTAATTAACCTCATGTAACCATCCAGAACCAGCCCATCAATCCAACCTGATATCACAGAATTCCATGAAATGAACACGGCCCCTTAACTCAAAATCGGTGGCAGTTTCACGGAATCGCTGAAAATTCTGTGATGGGCCCACGGGAGAATTCCATGAAATTAACATGGCCCCTTAAAAGTCTGTGATGGGCCCACGGAATAATTCCGTGAAATGAACACGGCCCCTTAAGTTAAGGAAAAGGTCATGGGTGGGCGGGACAACAACGGGTTGGGTTTAGGAAAAGAACAACGGGACGGTCGTATACAGCGGACAGGTTGGGTTTAGGAAAAGAAGAACGGGATGGTTAGGGTTAGCAATCGTGACACGTGGGACACGATCCCCGGTCTCCTGGGTGAAAGTCCTGTGTTATTTGACCCAACCACCACCCCAACCAACCTCCCTATGCAGATCTTCGGGCTTCCATGCTACTTGATAGCATTGCTACGTCATCTTCTCATTGACTTTACCTTGGCATTGTTTTCCGTGGTGGCCACGCAGAATTTTCACACATTCCGTGCCACCACCACGTAATGCGATGTTAACAGTTTGTGATCATTTCTCGGAATTCTGTGAGACCAGGCTGACCAATCTGTTGCCCTTTACATTAGAAAATTCATAGGTTAACCAAGGTCTTTTTCCTGAAACCGGTTGGGATCTTCCTGTGAGAATAAGCTCTCTAAATACTGTGAGCAGAGTCTGTATTACCAGAAGGAATGTATTTATCTCTCATCGACTGTGATTCAAACTTCTGCACACAATATGGTGCTGAAGACAGAGGGCAGAAAACATACATTTCTTTCAAGTTACTTTAACATTTAACTTGTCAGAAAATGTACAATATATAGCAAAACAGGATTTTCTTCATTCTGAAAAACTTCTATTAATCTTTGTACAAACCATACAACAAAGCAGTTTTGTATTACCACTTTTTGAAGGTCTCGTCTCGGAATTGACCGCATTTTTACTCAATCTTGTCTCGGTCTCAGATAAAGAAGACTCTGGATTTTATTTGTTAGGCCACATCTGCCTGCGTTTTTTCATGGGAATGTGGATCTTTCAGAACAATTTGAGGAGTGCCTATGGTTAGCATTTTCCATTTGTTATTGTGGGACTCGCACAGGTCTGGTCTTGGTCTTGACTCGGTCTCGCCCTGCCTTGGTCTTGGTCTGGTCTTGGTCTTGACTCGGTCTCGCCCTGCCTTGGTCTTGGTCTGGTCTTGGGGACGACTCGGTCTCGACACACTCTGGTCTTGGTGATGACTTGGTCTCGGTTTAGGTGGTCTTGACTACAACACTGCAACAAGGTGCAAAATTCAAATTGCAAATGTATTGTTAGCTGATACGAAGTAAAGTACTTAATTCAGCTTTAATTCATTATCACCAATCTCCTAAAATGTGATTGGTAGCTGATAACTGGGGGTCACAGTGCACAAAGCAGCATTGGGAATCTGAGAGGGATAGAAAGCTGCTAGACAGACTCAGGTGTGCCTCATCTGTGACGGCTGAAACTTACTCCCAGCCACTTGGGACTGATCGAAGACAATACAATAAGAGCGAGGAGAGGATATTGTACAGTGGAATGTAATACAGTATGATGGAAAACCATACAATCAATCTTTGTCTGCCTGGGGACGATCTTTTGTAGAATAATTTACAAGTGCACACAACCCAAAATATATGTTGAAAACAAAAGAAGGGAGCTACATTTTGCTTTGCTGGTATCTTTATCTTTCACTTCTGTCCCTTACATTATCACCATTCTATACATTACAAATGAAAATGTATAAGAATATTAAAATATGATGCAGATTACTGTAGTGATCTATAAAATGTAGATTTACAGTAATGATTGTCTTGTTACGGAATCACATTGCATTTCCTTGGCCGTCATGGAGCCATTAGTACACTAATGGGTTGTGATAAGTTGAACTGTGTTTCATTATTTGACCTTGTGTGTGGGTGTGTTCACGAGGCAGAACTGGTCTTTACAAGGATTGAAATGATGAAAAAGAATGACACATTAGCAGTCCTTGAAAAACAGAGGTTAAGTTGTGAGGTATTTTCAAGGACTGTTTGGATTCTTTCTCTTATTGTGTGAGGACCTTCGCGAGGCTGCCTGCCTATTCACAAACAGAAAGCCCACACATATTAAAACATCAAAGCCTGCTCGGTGCTATGTTGAACTGTGCAGAGATCCATGAGCTGCTGTATTTTCTTCCTGTCGATACGTGCCATGAATACATTAGGTGGGAGAGAGGCCGAGAGAGAGGGATTAATAAATAAGTGAAGGAAAAGTTGGAGGAAAAAAACGACTGGAGCGGTTTTCATTCCATGTTCCTTTTAAATCTTTGGGCAGTAAAAATCTAATAAATTAATAATAACATGAGGTTTGGTTTGCTGTCTCCTTCCATACACCACCTCTTTCCTCTGGGTGCTTCCCCCCCACCCTTGTGTGTATTTTTGAAAATCGCCTTTATCGCTACAGACTCCTTCAATAATTCACATGGAAGTTTTAAAGAGCAGTAGATGATCTTTCTGTCTGCGAGGAGCCAAAGAAATGATCAAAGTTTGCCGTGTTTTCTTTTCTGCTTTTTCCTCACACCGCACCAGTGTCAGGGAGTACAACCGTGACTATGAAAAGACAAATACAGCCACGATGTGAACACATATTGATTCTGCAAACGGCTGGTGAGGCAGTGAGAATGAAACCAAACCGTTCATTAACTAGGCTGTTGTTATGGCAAACGGTGCTGGGGAGGATGGCAGGGAGAATTTTGGCCTCTATGAACGTCTCTTTTCTAGCCTGGATGCCAGCCGAATTTAGCCCCGCCCACAACATTTGAGGTCGGGAAGTTCGGTCTGGACTTGATCCGTTGTGGAGCAACTATGCTCGAGCCAGAGCTGTTCGGACCAATCAAATTGTCAGGGCGGGCTTTATACGATGATGGACAGATGATCAACAGTAACGTAATCAACCACGTCACCAAAGAGCGCTTGGGTTGAATTTGTTCATAACAAAGATGGCTGCCATCGCGTCTGTTCTAGAAGATATCGACAGCACATTCATTTCAAAAGAGGAACAGAGAACCGCGATCACTTATGTATACACATTGCCACACCCGTCCGCATGACACGGAAACTGCTGCCTCTGCCTTTGCTCTGTCAAAGCCTGCCTTTGACTTGCAGCTTCTGTGACGTCTGTCTCTGTTGCTCTGATTGGTTGTAGGTCTATCCAATTGAGTGCAGAGGCATTTTCTTTCCTGGTTCGGTTGAAACACACCCCATAATCACAGCCCAATGGAGCAGTATCAGACTCATATTCTGACTAGAATCTGAGTATGACGACGTCAGGCTATCTCTTTTCCTTTGTATTGGAAAAGCCACATTTGACCCAGGTCTTCCTCATGAAACTTGTTGGAATCTCCCTGTGTGAATGCACTGTAAGCACAGCTTGTTTTATGAAGATAGAAATATTTTTCTCTGTCAGTCTCTCAGCAGCTGTGATTCAAAGTTCTGGTCACAGTAGACGGTGAGCTTGTTATTTTCCAAGAGTGATGCGTCAAGCTATGAATACATCATTGTAGACAAGGACAGGTGTTCAAGCACTCTTATTAAAGATCAGAGTTAGTCTCTGAACCACATACAAATGCCCCACTCATTCAAGAGGAACTTTTTGTAAATTTCTGCCACTTACTACAGAGTATAATGTGTGGCTTTGCTAAGCAACATAGTCATTCAAGAAATGACATTGATTTGAATGGCCCTGGCTGGTATTTTCTGTTCTCTTGCTACACAACACCATCATAGTGCGGCGTGGATTTAACACAGAAGCATAAATCACGCTTTAGCGGATAGGACATGACCCAAACAAAAAAAATCCAACAATGCTGTGAGCAACTTTCTATCTTCAGAAGTAGGTGCGCTCACTTACACATATTACTGTACTGTGTGCCCTCTTTATGCATCTGTTATGTGTAGGCTACTGTCCATCCAGATAAGGAGATGAGCGTGTATACGTGTGAGTAACCCGGATAAAAGAAGGTGCTCTTCAGCCAAACAGCCCCCCTGCTGTGAGAGCATTAACAACTACTGTAAGAAAGGATGTGCATGTGTTTTTCAGCTCACAGCATTTTTCTTTAAGAGAGGCATTCAGATTTAGCCTCAGAAGAATGTGAGCGATATTCCACTACCGCCTTGTTATGGAAATAAATGGACCTGGGTTAAAGTATATGTCCATGTATGAAATTGATTTTACGGTAGGTTTGTGTGTGCTGTGTATCAGGATAATAGCCCTCCTATATTCCTACTGTATAGTAACTCCTGTCAAAGTGACAAAAAGCACCTCTGTTCACCCTACTGCTGATGTTGCAGGTTAGAGCCTCAGGTTTTATTTCTTAGAGAGAGAGAAAGAGAGAGAGAGAGAAAGAGAGAGAGAGAGAGAGAGAGAAAGAGAGGAAAGGAGGAGGAGGGGATGGAGAAATGGAAATAGGCATACACATGTAAATATAAATAAACTGCAACCTCTGGGGTTCCACCACCCACCATCTCCTTTGCTCTGCATCTACGTACACCCCCAGTGAACTGTGTGATTTATCTTGTTATTTGCTATTATTATTATGGTTTTATCTGTGGTCCGATCCTGTTTGTCCCGTCCCTCTAAATGCTGCCAGTAGCTGCTAAGGTCAGGGATGTTGGTCCTTTTGTTAAGTCAGCCGATGTCGTTGCTGCTGCTTCATCCTCCGCTCAGCCTCCATCTCTACATCCTCCTCCTCCCTGCCTGAAAGATACTCTAAATTGTCTCTGTTTGTATTTCAAATATACTGAAGAAAGTCCGCATTAGACACAGACCAGTGTGTAATTATCTTTGTAATGAACTACAAGACTATAAGCAACTTTACTAAGTACTACTATTTTACTACTATTTTTTGCTTTTGTGTCACAATCTCTAATTTTGCCCACGCTCCGCTCTCCACTGCAAAGCTTTATGATGAAATTTGTATGTACTTGTTTAGCCTATCAGGACAAGCCCAGTCTTTCCCATGGCACCCATATGCCTACAAGCCTACATAAGTCAGTTATGGGATCCATCTGTGCTGTAAAAGTTAGTTACAATGCACACCTTTCAGTCTTTGTTGTAATGTGTATCAGTGCATGAAAGATCTCTGCTCTGTGCAGCCTGCAAATGTACAAAACAGCGGGGGTGGCTGCCGTGAAAGCCTCATGTTGTTGTGCTTCAGCCTTCCGCATGTGAGCAACGTCTGAAGGTGACACGCAAGACCTCATGCGTGTCTCATGCAGTGTAGTTAACTCTCCTCACATCTGTCAGTGCGTTTGTAGCTGATAAATGTTCTCTAAAGATTAAGGGAGTCTGCAAGGAATTAATCTGTATTTACTGATCTTTTGAGGTATATTTCTTATATTGTTATTATCATGCTAATATTGTGATCACTATTACCGCAGGCTGGGGTCCAAACACTGCATGTGCTCTATTGGAAATGCTCAGAATATTACTTAAAACTTTAATTTGATCAAAGAGCTCAGGTGAATGATGCTTTCAAATGCTGTCAAATTGTGTGAAGGATTGTATGCTCCCTTATGCACTGGACCATTTTCAACACTGTTTAGCACATAAAGCTTTCTCTAAATAAACTCTAATCCTAAAACTGCCATCCAGCTAAACAATTATGTTCTTCTTAGATCCAGAAAAGTTGACAATTTAGAGACAAGGTTTTGACCAATTTGTCATTTCTTATTTTAGGGTCCCTTTAGGGGCCCCAGAGATGCTGAACAGCGGCTAAGTTCACCTTTGCCTCAGGCCAGCTCCATGTTAAACACTTAGAAAGGGGTAGATTGGATCCTGTGTACGTATTTAATGACATTTTATTGTGAAAAACTACATACAGTTTTAACAAAGGTGGAAAGTTCAATTTATATAACAGTTTTTAAGTAATGTTACTTAAGTTTTTTTCTATTTCAGGAGACTTCCTACTTTATTCTACAACATTTTAAAAGGAATATATTTTTCTTTTTTATGTAGTTACTGAGTCTTTTTTCAGATTCCGATTTTTGATAGTTTTCTCAATCTGTAGAGGATGGTATATCATCTTTTTGTTTTTAATTACTATTCATACATTTTTGTTATGATCATTTCTAGTGATGTCTGGGCATGTGTGTGTGTGTGTGTGTGTGTGTGGGGGGGGGTTTGGGGGAGCTTGTATGTGAGTGAATGTGTATGTTTTACTGCAATGTCTTGTCTTCTGTACTGTCCAGTCCTACCGAGGACCCTCTCGAAAATGAGATGACACATCTCAAGAGGTATTCCTCATACAATAAATAAATAAATATAATTTCTTTCAACTGATCTGAAAGCAGGAAAATCCCCAAAACTGGAAACATGATTATTTTTTAAACTTGTTTAAGTGTACTTGAATTAATACAAGTTTAATAATGGCAAATAATTATATTATTTACAAAATGATCATGCCACTAGAGTAATTAATCTCCTAACATTCAACAGATGTTGAAGATATTACTGAACCGATTACTTCATTTTAGTTTTTTTCTGTTTTGTTACATCACATAAATCAAAGATAACAAATGACTCTGAGGCAGAGACCCCTCTGTTATAAATCATTTGAACACTAAATCAAAGCATAATTAGTTTTTTTCAAGGAAGGCTTGTATGTAACAGTAAAAAGAAGAGGCAGCTATGTTGCGATTGTAATCAGAGAAACAACTCCAGTTTAATTACCACTTTGAATCCTGGCTGTTTGGGCAATAAAGGATGCTGGCTCTCAGTAGTAAACTCTTCAGTTCTACACAGCACAATATTATCTGTAGTTGCTTGACGGCAGTATTCAAGGTCACTGTGAAAACTGTGTACTGCTGTACAGTGGCCGGGATTTCATCTCGTATTTAGAAATGAATCCCCGAAAATATGTGTCAGACAAGTGATTGATTCTCCTCATCCCGAACAATAAGCTTTTGCCCTATGGAGAAAGTATCGTTGTTCAATGTTCAAAGAGGTAAATTAAATTAAATTAAAACAATGAACAATTAAATGATACTTTCAGTGGTTTAAAATTATACAGAAATGTCTGCATTCTTAGCAAGGCTTGTCCATATATGCCCAAAATATGAAGTAGAATCTGTAACAGGGTAGATCTGTATCATCACCTTCACACTAATTGGCACTGATTGCTGGTGGTTGTGTGTGCCCCGCAGTCTAAAGGCTGAGATGGACTTCCTGAAGGCTGAAGGGTGTTGCTGAGACTTGTTGATCAACTGAGAAACTGCAGGCCCTCTGCAAAGTACTGCAGTAGGTGTTACACTTACAAAGCTGCACTGGGACCATGTCCTTTTACAATGTGATGATCGCAGTACTATCGAGGCCAACACTAAAATAGGGTATGGGAAAATACAAAAGCTTGCCATAACGGTAGTGCACTAAAAATCCATTATCTTCTCGCACTGAGTAACAATAATTTATGTGAACATTTTATTCGCTAAATGTGTTTTGCTGATGGAGTGCAGGGTCAGCGGTAGAGCAGCTGCCCTAAGTTGGCAGTTGTGTTACCTTTGGACAGAGTCAGGCTACCTAGTTTCCACTGTTTCCAGTCTTTATGTTAAGCTAAGCAGCTGCATATATAGCGTACAGATATAAGAGTGGTATTGCTCTTCTTGCCTAAAGCTTGATTATACTTGCTACGTACGTAGGTACGTGGAGACACAAACCTACACCGGACCCTACGCCGTAGCCTGACGTGCACCTCTCGAAAGAATGTAACTACACGTCGCCGCGACGCACGTCACTCGGCCGTGGCTCGGTTACATTTCTCCCTACTCATTTCATGGTTCTCCTTCTCCATAAACAACATGAAATCAAGGAGAGAGTTAACTTTTCCTGCTACAAATTTCCTACCATGGTCAGAAAGCACAGGGGAGACACTGTGTTTCTCTCGCTATGAGTCTAGAGTCACTACTATCTCCGAAGCTAATCGCCATTAGGCCACTTACGTAGGCTACGGCGAAAGCTCTCTGTGGAGCCTCTGCAGAACCATAAATCAAGCTTAACTTTTGGAGAAAGCACACAAGCTTATTTCCCAAAATGTCAAACTATTCCTTTTAACCCAAACACCAAGGAGAAACTTTGGCAGTGGTTCCCTAAGTAGGGGCCAAGATACATTTTTAATGATATATAATCACATTAGAAAATAAATAAGTTTGGGCACCAGTGAACTATGCCACCCTGCTGCATGAAAAGGTTGCTAATGTGCCTTTCCGGAATGTTGAGATCCAGATCACACAGTAGATTATATTAGCTCTACAGTAGACATAAGGGTGGTCCAGACACACTCTAGATAGATAGATAGATAGATAGCTTTATTTGTATAGCGCCTTTCATACATCGATTGCAGCTCAAAGCGCTTTACATCCAAAACATTCAACACAACTCTCGCAGGAGCACATTTAAAGCACGCAAACAGTATATTTGCACTGTTGCACTGGTATTTTGCTTATTAGTTGACTGAATAATAATAATAATCACATACATAACATAACATAGCAGGGACAGATACAGCATGACATGAGGAGAGGAGAGGGGGAAAAAAAACAACTCCCAGACTATCCTCATAAAGATAAGAACAGTGTGGGAACAGGAAAAAAACACCTCAGCACATAGCACACAAGCAGTACATTTGCACTGCTGAACATAACATAACATAAATGTACAGTTGCACATTTAGCGGCGAAGGCGTGGACTCGGGGGAGGGTAGGTTGGGGAGTTTGGCCTGCTGAGAAACGCACAGCCCGGCAGTCCCAGGCACATTTGACCCGTCTGAGACTGATGGTTTTCAAATTCGCTCCTGTCTGCTGAACTGTGCTGTCAAATCAGATTCCAACATACAACAGGGATAACCTATTTAGAGAATAATCCTTGTCTCATAAAACACATTTATGTGTCAGCCATGCTTCGAACCATTTGGGAGGTTCGGGCTGTCTGGGCTCTGCGTGCGTGGCTGAGAGATGATATTGCACTTAACATGGTTTTGTTCCCTGCAGTGACATGTTCTCAGCTGACATCCTGTAGGATTTACTCTACGTGATTACAATTTTACCGCAGCCCATCTTCTCCTCCTCACTTGACCTCCTAAATAAAGCAGCCTGAGAGCTCAATCCATTAATATCACTGAAGCACACACATATCTTGTGACAGTTCCAGCAATGAGCTTTTAAAGTTGTTATCGAGGTACACCGTAGCGTTTGCTTTATGTGTACATCCACAATTTTTCTGAGTGAATGAGTGAGAATGTGTTGTTGAATTAGTTTTTCTTCCTAATGTATTCAACAGTTTTCCCCACCAAGAACTGTATCCCCTCAAACTGTTTCATTAGTGTCAGTGGAGAGCTTTAGTGCAACATAATGGACTACAAAATTATAGTTCTGGGGCAAAACCTGAGTGCTTGTAATTGTTTTTGGTTAAAATTAAAGAATCTACTTGTGTATCAGCTTCCAAAGCCCATGCCAATTTATTTCCAATAAATATTTAATGTTTCCGGTATCTTCACTCATGCAGTCATCAAGATTATTTTTTCTGCCTTTAGAAACAAATTTAAAGCGGCTAATTGCTTTCTCTCTCTTATACTTGAGGGTGTCTCTGAGCGACCGTTTTTCTGATGCCCATTGTGTTTCTTAATAACAAATAGATCTATAAATAAAGATCGGAGGCTGGTAGCTTACCACGGCTTGCAGTGATGAATAAGTCTTGACAGCGTTATTGAGGGATTTTCTTTTTTTCGGGGATGTTGAAAGATTTCATCTGGCGAGTCTTGTGAGTGGATACCAGTGAGAATTGTATCGATACACAGACTTATGAATGCACTTTGCAACTTCTGAGGAACACCTTTGGGCGTCTGAGGTTGTGCTGAACTGTTTTTTTTTACTGTCCCAGTCTTCCATAATTAAAGGTATAATTTACGTTATGTTCCCCAACCTGGTGAGCAGATTCTCTCATGTAAAGACTTTGTGCTTGTTACCGTTATGCTCGTCTCCTTCGGGGGGGATTTCTTTACATAGGCAGCTGGTAGAGAAACTGTTGTACAAATTTAAAGGGTTTTTTTTTTTTTTTTTTTTTTTTTTTTTTACGAGTAATTGAACCCACATTTGCTCAGTTCAGTGGTCTGGTATGACCAGTGGCTTTTTGTGGCTAATGTTAGCAAACTTTAAATAGATATTTCTGGTTAACTGACATTGCAGTAATCAGACTCATCTCTGCTTGTGCTACTGTTACACTACATTTTAGAGTGTCTGAATTTTCAGTGTGTAACATTTATTCAATCATTTGCGGCCCCAAAAAAAAATCCTGCAATGGAGTGAATAATGCCGTGTCCCGAGCATATACACTAGTCAATAATGGTGCAAAAATGATGAATAATGTCAGTGTCTGAAATATCAGTTTATTGCTCATTGTGAACTATTGATTTACGGGGATGAATGGGGAATAGTGAATGAATGGACAAAGAAGTTCAAACACAGCCATGCTTGGGGTCCTTTTCCCCTCAATCTTCTGGATTTAGTTTCTGATATGCTCACTGTAAGACTTTTCACAGTAATATACTGGTAGTAGCTTCGCCAGTAAACTACTGTTTTTACAGTAAGCATACTGTTTTTAAAGTTTAAGGTATTTTACTGTAAATGGACATACTGTTTTTTTTTTTACCGTATTACTTGAATAATATAGTAATATACTGGCAGCAGTGTAATTCCTGCCTTTTATTTTATTTTCCCAAGATGCATTGCGATTAACAGTAAATACCTGTAATCTACCATTCATTGAGTGCTGTAATATAATTATTTTCTCCCAGAATGCATTGCCATTTACAGTATGATCCTGTATAACATTAAAACAGTAAGATACTGTGAGATTTTAGCTGTGAAAGTACATCAAAGGTTTACAGTGCTTGTGATACTGCATGACACTCCCATCTCTGCTGTAAAAAAGTGTGAGAGCATTTTTCCACATCTTTTGCATGACTGCAGGTCATGGTCAGGAAGGACAAGCATATCCCCTTCCCCCTTACCTTTGTAAAGGCTTTTAGGGTGCAAAGACTGCATTAAAAACTAAAATAAAGGACTGACCACAAGCAGAAATCTTACCTTATCACTCTGCGGCTATTTAAGTGTTTTGTGTTTGTGGATGTCAGAGTCCAATGGGCATTTATACATCCTGCACTGGGAAGGGCTGGTGGTTGTCTCATGAGAGGCTGAAGTCCATGCATATGAGTTACAATAGGCAACAGTATTATAGTAATAGTAGTTTGCTTACAATATAATAGAAATGTAAGGGGTAGTATGCATGGTGAATACTGCATAAACACTAGAATGTGGCATCCATAGGGACATTTTCAAAACAGCCACTTCTGCATGTTTTATCTGTAATTTCAGTTTCATTGCTTCTGGCATTGTATTTGATGTTAATCTATACCAATTCTGAAAAAAAACACTGATGAGGCTCCAGGGCCTGTAGTACGATGAATTTTGTTTATGGATGGAAAAGCTGGACAGTTTAAAAACTGCGATAGAAAGTGACCAGACATTGAAAGTGAGGAGAAATAATGTCTGTGTCTCCATATACACGGAAACAGTGGTGCTGTTGCTGTTAAGCTAATACATCAGGGTAGTTTTAGCATTAGTAAAGTCACTCTGACATTTGATTATTAATTATTCATTGATGCAATACAATCCCAAGTTGCTACTCCTTCTTCCTTCCTATATCGCAGAATACTAGCCATTAGTGTAGCATAATGAATAAAACAGCCTTTCTGTCATGAGTATGCCTCGTTACATTTAAAAAACATTAAGATGATGCACTATTCTAAAGCTCTGAAGCATGAGATTTTTTAAAATCTACAGTACAAGTAGGCTACCAACCCATAAACTGCCTGTGAGGATATGAAGCATTAAAGCTATAGTGCGTAGTTTCTGTAATGACAACAACACTGTCGGCACGTCCACATGATACAAGCCTTCCGTGATTGCACACCCCCTCCTCCACACAGTTACTTGTAGCCAAGGAGGACATGGAGGATTAAAAAAACATGATGGACTTATCTTCACTCAAGTTTCTGCGCGTGAAAGTCGCCGGAAGACAATCTTCTGACCATAGCCATAGTGAGAAATACAGAGAGAGTTTTGTGGAGCTGATGCTCTTAATTAGCTTTGTATCAACTCATTTGGCAACAGTGTTGGGGTAGTTACTCAAAAAAGTAATTTGATTAAATAGTACTAGTTACTTTAAAAAAGTAATGCCTTACTTTACTACATTACTCACTGCTGAAAGTAACTATTTACAATACTAGTTACATTACTTTTGGATTACTCCGTAACATCACCTGAGATGCACCATAACTTACTTGCCAAATAATAATATAAAGTTGAACCTCATGTATGCCCGGATTAACACAAACCCATATTATAATGAGGACATACTCAATATCTCTCTTGTATGCTCTTTAATACCACAAAGCTCACAACAGCACAAAATGTGGCAAGAAGTCCACCGTCCGCTCCTGATTATCTATATTTTGCCCAGTATATTTCAGAAAGACGGCGCTGCCACTGTCGAAACAGGTGACATTTCCTCCAATATATATGCTGCCACAAGCTTATCTCTGCTTTGTTTACCTGCTGTTGAAAATCAAGTCTCGGCTGTTTGGCTGGTGTCGGCAACATGCTCTTTTTATCCACGTCTCAGGGTCCGGGGGTCTTTAGCAACTAGCTTAAATTGGATGTTGTGTTTGTGGCGGTGGAGAGGTGTTTGTGGCCTGGGTACAATTTACACTTTACAATCAAGTTTTTGTCCTTTCGTGCAACTAATTTGAAGTAATGGGCATACCTCCACCCCTAAAAGGACGTCTTAAGTGGTGGCTCTGACATTTTTGTTTCGTCTGCTCGGACGAGTGTTACGGTAAACAGACATTAGATTTGTTATTCTCTCCTAACGTTATGCAGATAGTTGAAGAACCAGTAACACAAGTAAAGCAGTAATTATTTGATAAGTAACTGTAATGTGATTACTGAGTTTTCAACAGTAATGCGTTACATTACAGACAAATGTAATCTGATTACAGTAACGCGTTACTTACCCCCAACACTGTTTGTCAATGGCTTGAATGTAATGGACGTTCATTAATATCAAAAAGTTACACACTAAAGCTTTAAAAATCTCTATTTAATATTATTCCTCCTCCTCAAGCTGCAAATAATAATTTCACACTTTAAGTACAGATTGATGGGTTCACATTTCCGCTGGAATTTAAGGTACTTAAAAGGCAATTTGAGCAAAATAACTTTAACATCTCAAAGAATAAATAAAATACAAATAATGTTCCTACTGCGTATGTTACAATTGTTTGAACTTTTTACACCCAAAGGATCTTCGTTGTTGTTGCATTTATTGAACCAGAACTTCCCCTTACTACCACCATGTCCCATTTTTTACTGTTCACTCTCAAAGGAGCTGTAGATCACTGAGACAACAGGAGACGAGAGACTAAAATGCTTTTAGAGCAGTAAAAAGTGCATTTTAAACAGCCGATGGTTACAATTTCATCTGATACTTTTTTTGACTTACAGTACGAGGACACTTGAAATAAATATCTTTCTTCTCCCAGCTCCTTTACCTGAGAAGCGTCTGTTATTAAGACAATTCATCACTGTCATCTATAAGCCACAAAGACGTCGTACTGTATATGGGGGACACACTTTTTCCAGTGGATTATAAAAGCAGTCCTTTTCTTTCCAGCCATTTGGGTCCCAATTACGGGCAGGGTCCACCGTCGGGGTGATCCATCAACTAGTCACATGTAAATCACATATGCAAATAAAGGCATGTGAGCATCATCTGCCATACATGTCAATGGCATGCCTCTGCAGTGCACAATGAGGAGATACAGTAGGAAGATACTGTAAAGACTCATCTCCAGCAGGGAGAGCATTCGATTATATTCAGATACAGTCACAAATTTAACTGTGGTAATGCTAGCTATATTAATGTAATTCAACACTATGGAACATTTATATCTTCATTACTTTGGCATTTGAATTCATACTTATCCAGTAGCTAGTGCTGAACTTACAATTTGGGAAATTGAAAAAACAGAAAGGAACAATGTAAAACTGAACATTCCTCTCAATAAAAGTGTGATATCTTTTTTTTTTTAAAGATGCTGACTCATACCAGAATTATTTATTTTCACATCCATTGTCACACCAATTCTAACTTTGCTTATTCTTTCCTTCTATATGTCACACAGTTTTTTCTTACAATTCCGAGAAGCCTTTGCCCCTCATGAAATCTCTAATCCAAAAGATACTTTTACTGTTGCTTGTAGCTTAACAGTTTATATTTTAGGATAGATCCTGTGTCCTCTTGAGAGCATAAAATATTGGATGTTTACCTGCTGTAAATAATTTGCACAAAGGATTAACAGTGTGGCCAAGTGACTGTGTAATGCAAGTGATGCGGATGCATTTCTTGTGGCTGTGTTTGTGTGCAAATGCACAAATGCATGATGCACGGCCTGTCAACAGCCATTGATCCATAACATTTCCTGCAGTGAAAGTGTGTGTAAGAGTGTGCATGCTTATTTATTTGTTTTTTTTTTACCATAATGCACCATGAGAAATATGCAAAATACACACATTTGTTTAGTTCTGCATGCTATAGTACCTATGAGCATCTACTGTATATGGTCGTGCGCAAGTATGGCCATACGTGCGTGCGTGTGTGTGTGTGTGTGTGTGTGTGTGTGTGTGTTTGTGTGTTTGTGTGTGTGTACTGCACATGATGGGTCATAAAACAAACCTGATAGGCCCCGGCCCCATTGGTGAGCACATTATCATCAGCTGGCCCAAGACTTTTATGGCCTGCCACACCTCTCAGCCGTACCCAAGCTCACTGGTGTTTTATGAGTGCTGCTCCCACATACAACACAGCAGAGACGGTGCAGAGAAAGGGTGGGGGGCTAAGATGTAAATTATAGACTGCCGGCTGTGGTGAAGGTACCGGAACAATCACAGAGCTCTTGGCTCGTGAAATATGTGTCCCCTGATGGAGAGGGAATGATGAGGTGGGCAAGGGGATAACATGGAAACTACAGCATCGACTGACATTTCACTAACAAGATCAGCATCGTCAAGCAAAATGTGTGGCGCATTACTTTTAGACACGAGAGGCCTGTGTACAAACGAATGATCCAACAGTGATTAGAGGCTGAGACTGTGCATCAGAGGTTAGTGTGAACTGGAGGGTTTAATGATTTAGTGCCGTGTTTGGCTCATCAAACTAAATGTCTCTCAAATTCCATTTATCTTGAATTTTATAGTTGAGAAATTTCTCTTGGAAGGTAGTCAGACCCAGATACTGTGCAGTCTGATTAATTATTTTGTCTCTGATCTTGGTTTAATTCCAGCCTAACTACGTGTGTAGTTGCAGCAGCAGCAGCCTAAATTATGGTGTAGGTTTTTTTTTTATATAAATGAGTCTGTGTTTTTTTCCCTTTTGGGACCTAATGCCTTATTCCGCTCCTGTGCCAAAACGCTACGAGGTCATGTTCCCACAGTCATGCTGATATTTGGGAGATTATGGGATCAGCTGAAATTAGGACGCTGCAGCTACTGTGGCTTTTGACTTACAGTAGAATTATGACGTGTCGTGTATGCTCATGCACAACATGCACACACACACCATTATCATCCTCATTGTCTTTGTTATATATTATGTACTTTTGGTTTAAAGATAGTTTACACAGTAGTAGTGGAAAGTAACCAAGTATACTTACACAAGTACAAATTATGTAAGTAGAATGTTGTAAAGTAAAAAGATAATTAGGCCAGGCCTACTTTATACTTTTACTTCACTACATTCCAGGGGAAAATATTGTACTTTATAATTCATTTGACAGCTGCAGTTACTTTGTAATTTGCAAATTTAATGATGGTGGCCGGGTTGGTTCAGTGGTTAGAGCAGACGCACATATATTTAGAGGTTTATGCCTCGACGCAGAGGTTCAGGGTTCAACTCCGACCTGTGATGATTTCCTGCATGTCTTCCTCCTCTCTCTCCCCTTTCTCACCTGTCCTGTCCATTAAAGGTGGAAAAGCCCAAAAAGTAGTTAATACTTTAATATAATTAGTAATTTAAATGAAGTAACTTGTGCATGTTTGACTTCAGTCTATATCCACAACCTTCCACTTCCAGGATTGCTCCGTTGCTTCCAGAAATTCTGCTGTATGCCCTTCTTTTTGGCCGGATGTCCGTTACCTTCCGCTTTCTTTGTGTTGTAATTTTAAACTCCGGTCGATTTATGAGGACTATGGTTAACTGCTCCTCAGATCTCTGCAGGGTAAATCCAGACAGCTAGCTAAACTATCTGGCCAATCTGACTTTTCTGTTGCTCGACTAAAACTACTTTTGAACGTTTACGTGTTCCACCAAAACAAGGTCCTTCCCGAGGTTATTTTCCAGCGGCACCGGGGCTCCGCTCGGCGCTTAGCACCACCCGAGACGATTGTGATTGGTTTAGAGAAATGCCAATAAACCAGAGGACGTTTTTCTCCCATCCCAGAATGCTGTGTGGACTGGCCAGACCCCCCTTTGCAGCGCTGTGGAGGACGGTCTGGCAAAACGAGACTAGTCTGACTTTGACAACTTACCTAACGTAATATAAGTATTTTCATAGTAGTGAAGGCTATAAATATTTCTTCCACCCCTGTTTTTACAACTGTATGGGTGTTTCTGACACTGTGCTGTAACTTATGATAGCAGCCAGATTACGCGATTTAAAGCAGATATGTAAGGATCTGCAAAAGGCCGTACAGTTCACATTGCTGTCTAAATTACTTGCTGTCTTCTACATTATTGGTATTGGTTCATTAAGGTGAGATTAATTGTCTATTGGCAACCCGATTGGCCAGAGATACCAGTGCTGAGTTGTAGCACTGCTGGGATCTTTACTGTCACCATGAAGGATGCCACACCTCCGGTCTTCTTGCACCACCTCAGTAATTCCAATTCAATTCAACAGCTTTATTAATCCCACATGGGGCAATTAGTTAAGAGCAGCTACAGACAACACACATAAAAAACAGCACACAAGCCTACATAAATGCCTACACCCTAGAGAGCAGAAAAAGAATAATCAAAAATAGATTTTATTCATTTAAAAGTCAAATTGCAGAAGGGATAAAAGACTTAGAGTGGCGATTAGTTTTAAAAGCAGGTAAAATATAACGACGTCTTGATGGCAACAGAGAAAATTCACTCTGAAGAATCATAATGTTGTTGTCAACCTGTAGGCCACACAACTCACTTCACACATGCACTATTCCAAGGAGATGCTTGGCAAATAAATAAACCACCATCAGTTACAGTAAGAGGGAAATATGGACTTTGAATTTGCTGTTTTTTACAAAGTCTACCAAATTGACATTGATTTGTGACTCTGCAGTGTCAACCTGCTTTGTAAAGGCCAAAAAAACAAACTGTGGCAATGCTGAGTCCTCACCCTAATCATCAATGCCATCCATCCCTCTCTGTTTTGCTGTGTGCACCACAACAACATCTGCAGTGTGTGATCCCTGTGATGGTACTCAGAAATCAGTCAGCAGAGAGACACCCTGACACCCGCAGGGGAAGGAATCAATCACCCAGAGGAGTGAGCCTGGTTATTTAGCTGCAACCCAGCTCACTGTAGTAAATGTGCATAAAACCCTCCACTCGTGGACCGCGTGTCTTCAAGGGACAACATGTTTTACAGAGTGCCATTGAGTCTATAAAGAGGAACCACAGTCCAGTGAGAGTGAACCGCCTCGAGATTGTTTTCAACGTGAGCAGAATGTTAGAGTAAAGCATAAAAAAATAATGAGCATGTTATTTTTCTTTCTTTGCTTATGTCTAAATCCTCAATGTTTTGGGCTTTTTACAGCCCAAATCTTTACTGTTTTGAATCTCACCGCTCTTATCAACCTTGTTTCCAGCTGCAGCAGACAGCTGTTTTCAATGAAATAACTGCAATAAGCCAACTGTACCTGCCCAGCACGATATATGACACAGACAATTAAGACTAAATTTAGCAGCTAAAGAGCCAGATATTTCCCACATAGGTTAGACCAGACTAGAGATAAAAGGAGAGTGAATATTGGACTTAGAGTATTCAGATGGCCAGAAACACAACTCCGAACAAATGCTAATGTTGAAAAAAAGGAAAATCCAAGGCACTCTTCTTCAAAATGATTTAAAAAGCCTTTATTTTACTGGCTATTTCATAATAGAAAATGTGGTGTCACCCTGAAAAAAGCTGTCTGTGCCGCTACGCGTGGGTTGCTTCTCCCTATGTCTTTTCAATTATCTATTATGAAATAGCCAGTAAAAGAAAGGCTTTTTAAATCATTTTGAAGAAGAGTGCCTTGGATTTTCCTTTTTTTCTACACTTAATTGAATTCCCGACCCCAAAGAGCACCTTCAAACATCTGACTGAACTTCCTGAGCACCCTGGACTTTTTTGTCTTTCCAAAATGCTAATGTTGCTTTGTGTCTGCAGTTGTTACACAACACATTCACCATATTTGATATCATGAAAGATACCGATAATGTCTTGTTTTTACAGCTTGTTCCGCTTCCACCAAGTGGCCAAAAACATCAAATAATATCCCTTTAACACATATATTAGGCTTGTTTTTGGCTTTCATCGATTTTTCACCAAACTATCCCCTTTTTTGAGAGGTAATACATTTAAATAGATTTTTCAGTCCAAAAGTTCTGTTCTTTGCTGCAAGACGACATAGTCCACTGTATTTTAGACAAGGTCTTTTTATGGAAAGTTTAGAATATACTTTACATACAGTAATAGAAAGTCAATACTAAAAAGGGGAGAAAATGCAAATACAGTAAGGTGCATGTCGTGCACCAGAGCTCCTTTGTTAGTAATATTAGTTAGTAGTAATTTTTAAATAAAAACCCAAACGCACTTCAGAGTCTATTTCTTGAGTGGAGGGAAAAAACATTTCTCTTATTGTGAATTTCATTCACATAATGGCCAATGTCACCAGATGCAATATCTACAGTAAACCCTCTTCCCATGTCAATAGGAGTCATGGAAATCTCATTTTGAGCTGTGACCTTTATCTAGCTGACCAGTATGTTCTCAGATAACCAAGTCATAAATCACACATGGCGCCTGTCACGCAGCGCTCGGGTCTGGTAATACCGCTGCATGGATTTCTCTCATCAAATATCATTCAAGATGATAATCCCAGTGGTGGTGGAGCGGGATGAGTGGGAACCTGAGGTTTGCCATTTATCTCCTCTCATCGTGTGTGTGTGTGTGTGTGTGTGTGTGTGTGTGTGTGTGTGTGTGTGTGTGTGTGTGTGTGTGTGTGTGTGTGTGTGTGAGTGTGAGTGTGATTGTGAGTGTGAGTGTGTGCCTGCTGACCCAGAGGATTGATTGAAGTTCATGCAAACACCCACTTTTATATTTGGTTGAGGCTTATGACGTTTGACTTTTGCCTCAGTTCAACTGATAGTTCTGGCAGGATTCATTATGTTATGTTAATTAATTGTAATCACGGTTAAATCTGGATGGATTTTAGTCTACTCTGACTTCTTTGTAGACTACTCTTAGTCTACTCTGAATTTTAGTCCACTAAAGTCTGTAGTTATTTCACATTATTGATATTGAGATTGGCTGAAAGGTCAACCTGTTCTCACTCCCAATTCATCAAATACTAGTCTATATCCAAGATGTTCTACTGGGATTGCTCTCGTTCTGCCGGAAATTCTGCCAGATGTCCGTTTTCGGATGTCCTTTACCTTCCGCTTTCTTTGTGTTGTATTTATGAGGACTATGGTTAATTGCTCCTCAGATCTCTACAGGGTAAAGCGTAATTTATGGTTCTGCGGAGGCTCCACGCAGAACTTTAGCGGTAGCCTACGTAAGTGGCCTGATGATACTTGTGCGCTGGTGTGTGCGTCGAGCCCGGCATGTGTGTATGGGGAGTGTGTGGTAGAACGAGGGAAGTGAGAGAGTGACGGTGATAAGAGTGCCGACTCTAGAGTCATAGTGAGAGAAACAAAGTGTCTCCCCTGTGCTTTCTGACCAAGGTGGCAAATCTGTAGCAGGAAAAGTTAACCCTCTCCTTGATTTCATGTTGTTTATGGAGAGGGAGAACCAGGAAATGAGTCGGGGGAAATGCAACACTACCAAGGCACGGCCAAGCGACGTCCGTCACCGCGACGTGTTGTTACATTTTTAGATGTACGTCAGGCTACAGCGTAGGGTCTGGCGTAGGGTCTTGTCTCCATGTACCTACGTAGCCACGGCGTAGATTTTATGCAAAAGTGTAAATCACGCTTTAATCCAGAAAGCTAGCTAGACTATCTGTCCAATCTGAGTTTTCTTTGAACGTACACATGTTCCACCAAAACAAGGTCCTTCCCGAGGCTATTTTGCAGCGGCATCGTGGCTCTGCTCGTTGCTTATCATCGCCCATGACGATGGATTGGTTTAAAGAAATGCCAATAAACCAGACCACGTTTTTCTCCCATCCCCGAATGCTGTGTGGACTAGCCAGACGGTCTGGCAATGCGAGACTAATCAAATACAGATGCTTGGTCAGTGGCCCTTAGTGTCAGATACAGACACACAAGGCACCTTTTAGTGTCCGTATGGGATGCACCGGGCATAACAGCAGCTCGACTGTGGGTATAAAATGACATAGTATGAAGAGTGAAAATGGAAGGGAGTAGTATTGAAGAGCTAAATTCTGCATAAGGAGGCTTGTGGACAGGATAGTGTGGGACCAGTGTAATAAAGTTTCAGTTAAGTTTTCAAACATAAAACTTGAAGTAAGGCTTTCGAAAGGTGGTGGCCATTTAACAACAGCAAACTACTTGTACAACACAATTCATGCCTCAGGCATGCATCCACAGTCCTTCCTATAAAGCAGGTGTTTCGTGGCTAACCTGGTGGCCAATCATGAACCACAACAATCCCATGTTTGTGTTCAACCTGGGACCTTTGATGCATGTTGTTCTTCATCTCTCTCTCCCCTCATTTTCTGTTAACTCTCTACTGTCAACTGCCCAATAAACGTACGGAAATGCCCAAATGTATGCATGACTACAAGTTGCAACTGACAGGACAGGCTGAAAGAATTCCAGATGTAGTCAGTGTATTTATTTTATGACATAATCCTAATTCCCCAGGGTCTTTATTGGTCAATGCCATCATTATGCTGGATATTTTAGTCATCGGGCGTTTGCATTTACTAAATTAACAGTAGAGGACCTTGAATAACGCGTCCATTCAGAAAGGCTCTGCAGCACAGGGGCAACTGTGAATAAAACCCAGGGGGATTAAGACCTTGTAAGAGCAGCACGTGAGCAGGAGGTAGATGATCTGTAATCCATTGAGAGAAAGAGATGGGGATTGAAAAAGATCAAATTAAAGTGGTGATGGAGGAGGAGGAACATTTGCGTCATGCAGCTGTGACTTTCCATCATGACATCTGCGGGGAGGGAGACGCAGGTGGACAGAGCAATCACGTCTTCCCCCGGCTTCTACCACCCATGGCTCCGTTCAGTGTGAGTTACTGTACTGCAACCAAAGACAGAGTGTAGCCAAGTGTACAGTACATCAGCGGCAACATATGGTCGCAAGCACAACAGTGTATACAGTAAATACACATCAGCATGAAATGTGGCTGTTTCCGCTATGAGCACAGATTAAGGCTCAACGCGGATAATAATTCACATATGTATTGGTTTTTACACGTGATTAAAATGAGCTTTGAAACACACTGAAGGGCTGTTTCGGAGCACAGAGGTATGGCAGAAAACAACCTTGGACTGTATACAAACGTATCGCAGCAGTGATTTCACATGCTGGTTTCTGAAAGATGCTTTGCAGGCTGGAGTTTAGGTTCACTGCTTGCTGCCACCTTATCAGAGGTTTGGAGCCAAACACTATACATTTTGGCAGCACTGTTGAGTTGAGGTGGGATAAACAAGCAGTGAACACCACAGCTGAGGGGTTTCCTGACCTGCCAACAAAGCAAATGCCCACACAATTCTCTTTAAGGCTCAATATCCCTTTAATTATTGGTTAAAAACTCACATTTACTGGGTTTCAAGTGAGAAATTGGAGGATTGTCCCATTAAATTAAATACTGGCTGTTTTATTTTTTAAGCAGCCTCTTCTTCATCCGAAGGCACCTTCACTACAAGGCTTGTTAACCACATAGGAAAAGTTTCCTTCCAAAAGATGCGGGTAGTTAAAAAACACATCACGTAGTCCGTACACTTGTGAATCTCACTGATGAATATTATTGAAACTGAGCTGTCTTGAGCCCTTTTACTTATGAATAGTAGCATTACAGAGAATGTCATCATCCCCTGACTGAACGCCAGAAATTGACACAGGGTAACATTTCTAGCCTCAAATAGATGTGTTACATTTTAGGATAACCTCAGTGGTGTGTTTTCAATAGAATAAAATAGACTTGAATGTATTAATGATGTGTCTGTAGGCTTAAAAAGTAGAGGTGGAGCTACCAGAGGGATTAACCTGAATTTACTTTTCTTTTCTTTTTTCATGCCTGCATTCAACCTGCAGCTCTAATCCCCTCCCTGCTCATCACCATCTGTCATCTGTAATCTCAACCACTACTGCCCCACCCTGTACTCATTTTCTACTTGTTTCTCTGTCTCTGTCTCATTTTCACCCCCCACATTACTGGCTAACAGACTGAGCTTGTTTTCAGACTGAGCTGCACCCTCCCGGCCGTCCTGAGCTCAGGCCGTGCAGTGAACCTGCTGAGCCTACAGAGGAAGACAGAGTCTGCGCACTTACTTCGACATAGAGGGAGTTCAGTAAATGTCAAACCTTCTGAGAGAAGTGCTGATTGGGCACCCAACCAAGTAGGTCATTATTTCCCGCATAGGCTCTGATTAAAGAGGTATAGTACAGTGTATATCACATCATGGCCTGCATAAAGGTTGGACAAAAGGCCACAATCTGAATTGGTGGATGATCGTCAATGAAGCTTTACTCTAAAGTCTGAGTAATGACACTATATAAACCCTGCTACTCACTGTCACTGTTTCTCTGTCACCTACTCTGCATTTGAAGAACTAGTTTCTATGTAAGAGAGAACAGTTAAGCTGTACTCTAGTTACATACAATTAACTGCTCATGAAGCGCAATCAATTTGTGAAAATGTCCATCACCAAATTACTGTAGATCTGTTTCTTTACTATGGTGGGAGGTAACTAGATGATGGAAAAAAAGCACCTTTATTTCAAAACAAATATAAAAAGTTACACAGCTTGTCATATTTTACCCTCATGAAACATTACTGACATACAGTAGACATGCACTCGCAGAGATACATGTTCCCCTCAGTTTCCCTGGAAAGCAGTTTAGAAATATCTCTTAGTTGTGGCAGGGTCGGCTCAGTGGGTAGAGCAGGCACACCTATACTGAGAGATTTATGCCTTGACGCAGAGGTCCAGGGTTGGAATCCGACCTGTGACGATTTCCTGCATGTCTTCCCCCTTTCTCTCCCCTTTCTCACCTTGCTGTCCTATCAATTAAAGGCAGAAAAGCCCAACAAATAATCTTACAAAAAAAAAAAAAAAAGTTGTGTGTTCTCAGCCTGGGCAGCTGATGGCTTTGAACATGGCTCCTCTGGGAACTTTCCTGTCTTCCTCCTCCTGATGAACATGGAGCCTAGAGGCCTGATTCTCACTGCTGTGAATGCATGAATAATGACGGGCTCGCCGACATAAAAAGTGCAATTGGATTGGATCCGTACCTCTGACCTTCTATTGCAGCTGAGGAAGACAAGGCTAAGAGGAGGAGATGGAAAAGAGAAAGAGCTGAAGATCAAAGAGAACTCTGCTGCAGGACAAAAGCATCTGATCAGAATACTGGTGAATTCAGATGCCAGGATGTTGTCAGTTTGTTAATTCCCTCATGTTATGATGTATAGCACATTATATCAGTATGATTCCCTAGTACAGAATAACCCCCCCCCCTCCCCGCTGACCGTTCCCTCCCTGTATTTAAATGCAACTCAGTGTGAATATATTTCTGACTATAGCCAAAGGCCATGAGGGGGTTTTGCATAGCAATAGCGCACTGTGAATCTCAGAAGAGTCTCTTGTCAGCTGGCTTTTGAACACACATCCATCATTTCCCCTGAGAGCGTCAAATTAGCAGTAAGCTAAACAGGTGGCTTGCCAGCAGATGTCAAGGAGCTAGCAGGAGAGAGAGAGGTCATGTTTGTTTAATCGCCTCAGGGGTCAAGTACCACATGGATTTCCTGATCCTGTTGAAGTTTTTCCTTCAGCCAGTAACATGATTTCTGTCAGAAGAAATCCATGTGTTTTCTGATCATTGCACTAACCAAACACAGTTGTCCCCACTTTAATTGCAACGCTAGCCGAGAGCCACGTAGGTTGGTCCACCATTTTGGTCCAGACTAAAACATTAACTATTAACTGGATTGCCATGGACGTTTGTACAGACATTTATGTTTCCCCCAGGATGAATCCTACTGACTTTGGTTATCTACTGATTTTTCCTATAGCTCCTTATAGGAGCGTTACCGCAGGTCCTTCATTCCAGCAGTAGTCAGACTCTTTAATGCAACATCATAATGTAGCACTGCTCACTGTTTCTGCAATATGTGCCATCACTGGACAATATTTTGCACTATGCATATTTATTTATTTATTTATCACTCTTTGTTACCTCCAACTGTGCAATACGTCATATCTATTCATCCGCACCTTACTCATCTGTAAGGTGCTGATATATACTGTCTGTTTATGGGTGTTTATTGTGTAAATATATCTGTTTTTATTACTATTATTATAACTGATTCTATTTTTCTATTTCCTATACTTAATATTTAATGTGTATTTGTGTTATTCTGATGTGTGTACAATGTTTTTATTTTGAGCTGCTGTAGCACAGGAATTTCCCCAGTGTGGGATTAATAAAGTCTATCTTATGTTATTTTGCTGTTTTTAATGAAATATCTCAACAACTATTTATTTATTTATGACTAAGTACAGGCTCACAGAGCAGCTAGCATGGCTGTAGACTCCTAGTCTTGCTTCAGTACTGTTGATCCGAGGCCCAGTACAGAGAAGAGGAGAAACAGACTACTAAAACACACAGAGTTCATCCATTCTTTAAAAAAATAATTATTAATTTCCGATATAACAAAAGTTCTAATTGGTATGTTAACTAATGCTGATAAAAGTTTATTATTGGAACCCCTGTGGTCTGTAAATGGGCTGTAAGCTACTGTAAGTATGATGCTTCCTAAGTAAAATACTTGTAAGCAGTGACACAAGCATTTTTATCCCAGCGTTTGAAAAGAAGCAAACCAGAGAGACAGTTTTTTAATATTATAATCTATCTATTAATTTAATCATAATCACCAAACAATATATAATATCACATGCATTATATTAATGTGTATTGTCATTCAATTCATATTAAATGTAACTTTTCTGTATTTTTCACGTAAGGACATGATGACACGCAACTTGTTTTCCCTCGACCCTACATGTAATGTTGTCGTGGATGCAAACATAATGTCCAGAGGATACAGCGTAATGACATCCTGGCTGCTAAAAAGGCTCATCTTTCCTGCTTTTTCCAGCGTGAAAATTGGATCCAGTAATCGCCTCAGTCAGCAAAAGAGATGATTTAGGGAGTCATTTGTGGAAGATAACTTTGAGGTCAATGGAGTACACCCACTCATTTGCATTTAGTTCTGTTTTTCTCTGCTCTTCTCAGTTGTGTCAACCAAGTATTTTCTCACATTTAGATTTATCTTACCATCTGTCAGAATGTAATACCTACGGTAACATCCTATTAGAGAGAGTGTTTTCTCTGCTTCACACAATTTAACCATGATTTCACTTCTAATGGTACTAACAGGCAGTCATTACCTATCCACAGTTTCATCTACTTGTGTCCCTTTTGAAATCTTGTTCTGCAGAGCAGGCACTGCCTAGTGGAAATTATAAAGACATAGTTTGATATTTTGGGAAATACACTTATTCGCTTTCTTGCCAAGTTAGATAAGACGATAGATACCACTCTTACAAATGTCCATTGAATACAAAGCCACAGCCAGGAGACAGTTAGCCTAGCTTAGCACAATAATTGGAATAAGCTAGCCTGGCTCTGTTCAATATCCACAACGTTCCACTTCCGGGATTGCTCCGTTGCCGCCAGAAGTTCCGCCGGATGTCCTTCTTTTTTTGGCCGTATGTCCTTAACCTTACGCTTTCTTTGTGTCTGAATTTTAAACTCCGGTTGATTTATGAGGACTATGGTTAACTTCTCCTCAGATCTCTGCAGGGTAAATCCAGACAGCTAGCTAGACTATCTGTCCAATCTGAGTTTTCTGTTGCACGACTAAAACAACTTTTAAACGGAATGCTGTGTGGACTAGCCAGACCATCCTCAGCAGCGCTGTGGAGGAAAGTCTGGCAATGCGAGACTACTCCCAAGGTAACAATATCCACCTGCCAGAAACTCTAAAGCTCAATTACTAGCACATTCTCCCTTCTTTATTTAATCAGTGACTTCCTGCCTTGTTGTCACCTTGTGGGTTCCAGGCAAAGTTACCTCAAGTAAAACCACAACATGTCATTTTTACTCTTCAGTTTTTTTTACAGATAAAACAAAAAAAACATATACTGCATAACGTGATTATTGGTGAGCTTTAGAAGTAGGCAGACTTTTTACCATTTGACAGAGCCAGCCTAGCTGTCTCCCACTGTTCCAGTTGTTTATGCTAAGCTAAGCTAACTGTCTCCTGGATGTATCTTTATTTCTAACTCTTAGCAAGAAAGTGAATACAATGTTAGAGCTGTAACAATTCCAAATTTTGCTGTACAATTAATTGTATCAGAAATAATTGTGATTAACAATATAATTGTCTCTTCAATTGTCTTTTTTGTATCCTTATTTATATATATATATATATATATATATATATATATATATATATATATATATATATATATATATATATATATATATATATATAAAAGATACACTTCTTGCCCACCTCCCAACAACCCACCCACAAACTTTGAGCCATCTGTTGATAGAAAAAACAATAATAGCAAAAATAGAAGATTTATTTATTTATTACTTTTTTAAACAAATGAAAGCTTTTAATGAAATCCACAATACATCTTTTGGTTGTATCACTGTTATGTGACCCAGATAATGTAATAAGACAAATGCACAGCCTATGAAGAAAACCACGCCTGTTTATTATCATAAAACATTTTTTCTAACTGTACCCCCCCTTGTCATTTTTGTTGCTATGAACTGAACGTGTTTAGGGTCAAGTGCCTCATTGTGGGTCATATGTTACAATTTGGCTAAACAAAATCAATAATTGCCAGTCATATGCCTAAAGACCTTAGCTAATGTTAGCAATTAATTGTGGTTAAACAAAGAAACCGTGATTATGTAAAATAATTATGTAATTTGACAATTATGTAATAATTGTTACAGGCCTAACAAGTGTTTCCCAGTATTATGTATGAGTAGCCTATTGACAGCGCAAAGCCCTAAGCTAAAATGCCGTTTGTGGTATCCAAGTGTATATTTTTGAATATTTAATATGTTTATTTTACTGGTGATTACTTCCCCGGTGTTGAAACAGGGTAAAATTGAATTCTACGAAACTTCAAAAAAATGTTACTCGAAAATACAATAACATTGCAACCAACAAAGTTTAAAAAGCAGAACTGAATTGGTTCTAAGGTTTTGCTGTGCAGACTAAAATAAAATAGTCTACAGATTTTAAAGTTTTTTGACAGCTGATCGCAGGCATTTATTGGCCACCGGGAGTACCAGGAGATTTCCCAGTGGGCCGGTCTATTTGTGTGGGCTGAATGGGCCGCATTCTGGTCGAAAACAATTATTTTATCTTTTTATCGGCCCATGGAGAGAAGAGAGATCACATGATTGGCCCACTTCTGTGTCTTTCAAGTGAACACTGGCCATTCACATCCTTGGTCTTTCACTGACCGGCCCACAGAGAGGAGAGAGGTCACATGATTGGCCCACTGGTTTGTCCCTCATCAGAACACTGACTACAACACTGTAGCTAGCTAAAAACACAAGATTTTAGCATGTCAAATGATTATTTAAGCACCCTTGTCTACCAGACAGGACAAGTTAGCTGTTAGTAAGCTAATGTTAGTAATGTATTAGCAAGCTAAGGCACTTGCAAACATAGTACTATAGCTTTCTGATTTATCCACATTCCACAGTAACACAAGTTGCATACTGTGTACAAAATGCAGCTTTAGCTTAACTTACGCGTTATTATGGATCCCACATAACTTCTAGGAAAGTCCCGGATGAAGCTGGTAATTAAAAAAAAAACAATCTGGCTCCTCTGGCACCACCTACAGCCTGTAGTGCGATTTGCAAAAATCCACCGCTCCCTGTTCAGATGCACCAATCAGGGTCAGTCTAACTGCGTGTCAATCACTGCTCATGCACACGCATTCATTCTCCCTTGTGGGAGGAGGGGCTTAGGAGACCGTTTTGGGCTTATTTACTGAAAAGTTTTTGATGTTCAAATTTTTTTTGCTAAGTCCTGGATCTTTGCAATCCTACCTACAGCACCTTTAAGCAAATCTACCAGCCACTTGCATATTTTAAAAATAAATGGTGCTAATTTTGGACCTTGCTTGTTCATGTGTTGAAGGGGAGTGCAAGGACTGTTGGTGTCTGGACGATTGTGGTGGGCTGGTCTGGTTCTCAAAAGTCCAGGGCTGATTTTTTTACCCCAGTCCAGCCCTGGCTGATCGGTATTATCAGAGTGGGGTATATTTAAATTTTGCATAGGTGGACGTAAGTGCTTTTTTTTTTTTTTTTTTTACAGAAGTAACTGTGATGTGGGGATTAGAGGAAAGTGACTGGGGGGGTCAGAGTCAACTAGACCCCATTATTCCCAGTTGAAACTTCCCTTGGTTTTATAACAGTGGACCATTACCATTATGATGCTGGGTCTTTACTTGTCATTCTATTTCTCTTGTTATTAGATTTAGCTATTGCATAATACATGCGGGGGAATATTACTGCAGTCTGTATTCGATTGTTGAAGAGGTTGCCCTTGCTCGGGATTGCCTGAAGGGTTTTCCCCTTCAGTCACTGAGGCAGTTAACCACATTGTTGCACAATATCTCAAGCCTGTGGCCTTAACATCATAAGATGTGTTTCCAGTATGACTCCCTGCAGCCCTCTGCTCACAATTACCATTAATGACTCTTTCAAGCTACCAGGCAATTTCTCATGAACTCACATCTATAATTGTAATGTCAGACCCTGCTTCAGCTCCAAGACGAGGCAGCCATGCTGCTGCTGCTGCTGCTGGTTCAAATTATAATAGAGTAAATAGTGTGTTACATATTTAAATTTTTAGCCATAACGGCACTTTTCTGAGGATGGTTGTGTCTGTCAGCCGGTCCACTACTTTGGTGCAGACTGAAATATCTTAACAACTAATGGATGGATTGCCATGACAGAACTTGTCTTCATGGTCCCGAGAGGATGAATCCTAGAGACTTTGGTGATGTTTCCTCTAGCATCATTAGCAGGTTAAAGTCTTCATTTATCCCAGGAAATATTTTACCAACTTCTTGATGAACAACACAACATTTTGTGCAGACATTCATGGTTACAGAGGATGAATCCTACTGACTTCGATGATCCCTTCACTTCTTCTCTTTGTGGTTTTGAGTGAACCATTGGATGGATGCCATTAAATCTGGTACACAGATTCATGTATTGGCATGTCATGACCTTGGTGATCCTCTGACGTTCATGTACCGTCACCATCATTTATGACCAAATTCATATCAACCAAATCCTTTCAATTTTGTCGGAGCTGTGGGGCATTGAACAAGGTGGCCAGGAAGTGGAACTAGTGGAAGTGGCTAGAGCATCCGGTCATTTTTCCAAATAAACAGCCTGTGCAGACTCCCAATTGTACATCACATCTCTACATTATATTAAAATCTAAAACACCGCCACAAATGTTTCATTCATGTCATTCATAAATGGACTTGGTCTTGGATAGCCAAAGTCTACTGTTAACAGTAGACTTTGGCTATCCAACAAAGTAGGAAATAACAGAAATAAACACAATTAAAACAGACAAGAAATTACAACTAAAAAACATTTAACTACGTAGACTACTTACTTTTATGCTACAAGCACAAATATCCAGGAAAATAGTATTTTTACATGTTTACATATTACATATAATTAGTTAATATTGTTAACTAAATCTGCAATTCGGGCAAGCAAAACACTTCGCTCTCAAAACTCTATGATATGACGCACGGGGGAGGACAGAACAAAGCAGTGACGCAGCCGGAAAGTGGCGCATCTGCATGTGGTGGAATCCCAGCGTAAGCATGTTAGCATTGTCACTGAAAGCATGTTAGCATGCTGGTGTCAGCATTTATGTAGCTCAGATCGTAGCTGTGCAGCCTTACAGAGCAACAGCACACCAAAATTCCATTCTGAAATTTGAATTCAACACTAGGCTAGCCTACTACTACTACTTTAATAAAGTCTCCATCCACTACACAGCACTTAAAGAAAACTCACTTTTACAGCTAGTTTACCTGTTACTCTTGTTATTTCCTTCTTCCAAAACAGCCACAAGTTGAGTTTTCATTACAACTAAATTATGACTGGTCTGATAACTGCATGCAAACTAATCAGAGCACACAAGGCCAAATTGCCTCTTAAGTAACCACATTGCAAAGGCTATTTTTGAAGAGTCCCATGCAGTCAGTCAACCGCTTTTAGCTAACTTCACGGAGAACAATGACAGCAGAACAGCATCACCGATCTGTTTGTAACTGGTAGGCTACGTGATCTTTACCTGTTCAACTGATTTTAACAGATAGTAAGCAACTGTCCTGCTATTTTTACAGACTTGTGAACTCACCACATACAGTTGCCCTGTTCATGGACTCACAGTGCGTGCTGCTAAAAGACTGTATGGGGGAAACGCTTGAATGGATATTTGGTGTTATTTTAAAAGAATGGGAAACACTGATGTATGAAACTGCCAATTAGATTAATTTAATCGAAGGTGCCTAAACACCGTTCTGGATCGTCGGCCCACTTTAACCCCTGAATATCAGGTAGATATGGGTACCAAAAATCTGATAAAGTCAATATCAAGGCTTAATTTGTGAGAGGAAAATATGTGTGGAACACTGACTATGTGAACGCACATTTCTTTGTCTAGTAACACTGCCTTCTTTTACAAACTAAAAGATGTAGGAAAAAGTATTTATACTAAATTATGCATTTTCAAATCCTTTCCAGTGGTATCTTGCCCATTTACCAGTGATGTTATTCCCACAAACATTGGATGGCTGTTATTACACAGGGTGCATTTTTAGCAGTGTGAAGCACCTTTTTGTAATTGTTTGGTATCTTTTGAACCATTTGGTGTGCTGCTTTAAGCTCCAGGCACCTCACTTTTATCCACCCAGCATGCCTTGCAATTTCTGGAGAAATGCCTGAAGCACCCAAAGTTGAAAACAGTTAAACTCTGAGCACAAAAACTGTGGCTTTTCCTCTGTCCAACCGCAAGTCTTCCATAGGTCTCTATTACTGTAAATAATGAAAGCTGAAACGTTGGTGGAGCAAGGCTAATGTGTTCAAAATAAAAGCTGATGTTTTCAAGCGTGCTAAATATGTCCTGTTTGATCAATGATTAGGCTTTACGATAATGTTCTACATCTATTATACAGTGAAATTAGTGATGAAATCATCTTAAAAATGCTACTGTTAGCCTGCATTATATGTACACATTGTTTTTAATCTTAAATACAACATAATTTCCTCTAACCACAATTTAGCTGTAATATATTCATGTTGAATAAGAGATGAATAGTTCTTACAAGCAATTTTATTTTGCTCTTAATGGGATTCAGCCCTAAAGATATGAACTGAGAATCCCTGATTGGGCTTATTGAGCCGTCGGAGGTTTTCCTGCATTTTGTTGTAGTAAAAGAAGAAAAAGTTAGCAGAGGTTTCTGCTGGCTCTGCATTATTGGATGTGAAGAGTCATGATGAAGTCAGAGTCATCTCCTATCCCAAGGACATGTTCATGTTCAAAAACCCTGCTTGCACTCTCACAGGCTCATGTACTGTACCCAGACTACTTTTATGAGTTTGCATTGTTGTTTTTCAGGTGCTGTGTCGACTGTTTGTGTAGTTTTGATTGGTTGAAAACAAAAACCTGGAATGAGAGCCTGGTATTTGCATCTTTTTGCCTTGAGTACAGGAAAGGGTTCCTGTGTTGTTGATCCTTCATGGATCTGACTGCAGGCAGTGCAACCTACGTTGTTATGTGACTAATACATTCCTTGAGGAATCTCAAAGTTGCCTACATCCACAGTAACAGACACCTGAAACTCAAAGCACAGGCTTGCTTAACCATGCCTGCAGAGTTGGATGACATGGAGCTGCAGCAATGGAATGAGGTCTTCCCCTGATTGTTGAATAGTAGAGGTTTTCTCCAAAACAAAAGGACCAGCAGCAAGAAAAAAGCGTTGCTGTCCTTGTCAGCCGGAGCAGAGCAGAGTTCCGTAATGTTAATGGAAACAAGTGAGTCATTGTTGATGATCCATTAATAATTTCCAGATTTCTTCATTTTGTTTTATCCCCTGTTACATCAGTTACATCACCACAAACTTGTATCATTGATCTTGATTATTTGGGTTTTAATTGCTACTGACAATGACTCATGATGTATCTGGCTAGAGTGGCACCACATTATGTTAATCTGCTGTGGTTTTGCTTAAAGGAACACGCCGACTTATTGGGACTTTAGCTTATTCACCGTATCCCCCAGAGTTAGATAAGTCCATACATACCCTTCTCATCTCTGTGTGTGTTGTAACTCTGTCTGACGCACCCGCCGGTAGCTTAGCCTAGCACGGATCCTGAAGGTAATCGGTTCCAACTAGCCTACTGCTCCGAATAAGTGACAAAATAACGCCAACATGTTCCTATTTACATGTTGTGATTTGTATAGTCACAGGGTGTACACATAACAAGATCACATGAGACACAGTCATCTTCTAACTGGGAACTATATTCTCAGAAAGGCGAAGCAGTGCTACTTCTGCTACTTGGGCGGAGTGATTTGCTTTGCAGCACCTGAGAAGCCCCCGGGCTTTTTGGTAGCTTTTTTGTACAAAGCTAACAAGCTGCTGGCTGTAGCTCCATATTTACCGAAGCCTGTATTACTACAATAATTCCCAATCAAACTAGCCGTTTAGATGTTATATTTGCACCTCCTTGAGTGACAGCTCCTGGTTTCTTTGTCTTACTTTTTGTTGCTTCTCTCTTTGTCTTTCTCACATGTCCTCAGTTCACACCAAACCCCTGCAGGCCTTATGTAACCTCCGACAAGCCCTGACTGTTTCCTGAGCTGGCAGCATAGTGTACACACACACACACACACACACACACACACACACACACACACTCACACTCACACTCACACTCACACACACACACATACACACACACACACACACCTATACTTAGGCACAGAGCTGTATGGACTTCCAAAATCATGCCTGTGTTCCTGCACCACACTGAGTGGGACATGGTGAACTCCACAGATTTCTCCTGTGATGATGGATTGCTCATAGGTGTGATTGGCAAAGGACAAAAAAGCAGGAAAATATAAGCTGCACCCATGACATTTTTTTGAAAAATAAACCATTAAATGGCACTTTCTGGAGAGTTTTGTGCAAAGAAATGGAGAAATTGAGTCTTACATGATATGTGCAAAACTGCAAGGTTAAGAGCTTATACTTTGCATTGTTGTAGTATCAACAGGTATTAGGGCATTTAGCATTTACATTACTGTTAATCAGTCATCACTTGATTACACATTGCATTACCTTGTTATAATATAAATAATGTGCCACATGAAGAGACAGCGCAGCATATGACAGTAGCAACAGCTGAGAAGATATGGGTCTGTGGTGACCAGGTCCACCTCACACAAACTTCCTTCTCCCATTCTCTCTCCTTATTACCACACCCACACCCACACGGACAGCCCTGGCACTGTAGCCACAGCAGCCCACATTACCACACCCATGCAGCCCCACCCACGGACACGTGCATTCACTAATTACATTTGTGTACAGATGGTGAAATAATATAAGCAGTACCTTATGTAACAGACTTTTAAACATTTAATGTAACTGGCAAACAATGCTTTCTACTTTTTAAAGAGCACACGTTTATAACAAATTTTTATTTATGCCGTTTGTATGCTGTTACTGTCATTCTCTACAGTATGTAGGTATGTAGTATGTATGTTGTCACTGTCTGTTCGATTGTCCGTGTTTCTCTCTGTTGACACTGTACATATTGTCTGTCTGGTTCTCCATCTTTTCATCCGTTTTAACTCTAACTCTGCAATTTAAATGTTTTTTATGGCTGTCTGTGATGATACTTCAGGGTTTTTCCTTGCTCAGAATTTGTCCTTGCGGGAACACACAAAGCAGGGGGGGGAGGGGGTCTGGGTGTCCTCCCCCAGGAAATTTTGAGGGTAAAAGACTTCAATTCCTGCATTCTGATACATTTTTAGGCACCAATTTATGGTAAAAATGTCAATATTTATTGCAAGGAAATCACAAAATTCTGGTGGCAGGTAACAATTCAAAATACAAAATATAATGGAATATTATTATATTCAGTATTCCAGTAAGGGGGCTTTCACATCCGGGACAACACTTGACACTAAAGTCCAGTTGTTTGTAGGATTGACTTAGGCTACTTAATCAGTGATGTTGAATATATAGCCTACAGTGTAATGGACCACCACAGTTCATTTATACATGTGAACCGCGGATTAATTGCAGAGTTTAACCTACATAGTGTAAAACTACTACGTAAATGGGGCACAGCAGAAAGACGGAGCAGAGCGACGCTGCTTGTTCAGGGTTGTCATGTGTACTCCTATAGGCCTACACTTCGCATGAGGCGTTAAAACCAACTGTACCGAATTAGACTACTATTTAACGCGATAACGAGACGTTTTTAACCGCTAATGAAACTGTCTCAATTTAATACTGATGCCGTCAGACGGCCGCGCGGACAGACAGCAGTCGGAGTTCCGGCAGAGCTCTGCGCCTGTCAGCAGCGGCTTCTCACTGTGCAGCCAGTCCCCCAGAGCAGCATGCTCACCGGGAGGGTCCAGCCTGAACCCTGCAAACAGAGATCCCGTTTGAAGGTGATGTGCTTGATTTTGACTGAACGTCCCAATTTAAGTAACCTCTGATCGGGTCGTAGTAAATTACGTACCCTAAGTTTAAGATTAGGTGTTGGTCATTATCAACTCTGGACTCTGTGCTGCTGCCAGCCTGTGTAACGTACATTACTCACCATCGATCGACTGTTAGCTTCAGCTGGCTAACGTTAGCTGTCAACTTCTGACTAGCTAGTGATCTAGCGAGGATTAGCCCTTCAGACCACAGTGGACTTCAGTGGACTCTCCATCCAAACTCCCGACTGGACCTTCGTCTACCACAACTGCCGGACTCTTTCAAATACATGTACTCCCTGTCTCCGCCGATCACTTGGTAGTGTTGGTCAGCTGTCAGCTTACGCCAGCTAGCTTCTGTTAGCTTTCACCGACTGACGGCTTGCCCAGCACATCTGTTCGCTGTAGAGCTCTTTTAGCCATGTTTCCCGGCTCAACACTAAGTTAGTGTGGGCCACTACCTTTCTGCACTGCCGAAAATGGTGCTCCTAAAATATTCCTCACTGCAACTTCTCAACGTCATCTGCTACGTTGCTTCAGCTTGCATTGCCAACATAAAATTAAAATATTGTCCTGTTGTCGGCTTCAGCTAAGAAGATAGTTCTTCTCCTTCTCCTTCCGCAACGATTGCAGGCTCTTTGGTGAAGCTCTGCTTTGAATGAAGTTACATCGTGACAAATTAATGGACCACTTGCGGAGTGATATGAAGACATGAGTCAGAGGCACAAAAAACGTTGACAGCAGTGACCGGTCATTATGTTTACCAATACCCCCGACCCGTGCCTTGCGACCCCCCCCCCCAAAAAATAAATAAAATAAAAGCGGATTTCCATGATTTACGAGTTTCTTTTTCAGGTCGGAAAAGCCAGATTTCCGGAATTATCCGGAAGAATCACACCCCTGATTGCTGTCCTGCTGTGCAGTGGCGGCTGGTGATAATTATTTTTGAGGGGGCGCTTTTTTTTGTGAAGGGGTGGGTGGGGGGATAAATACAAAGCAGTACTTTGAAAGTGGGCAAAACAACCAGCACTACTTTATTTAAACAATTATGTATTTTGTATTTAAGAAGGGCAAGACAATATGATACAAGATTGAAGTTACAAAGATAAGAAGATAGTGACTCTGACTTTTTTTTTAACTACATCCTCCCACTCACTACCAAAAAGCATGTCAACTACTTGAACATACATTTTGTTCTCTTTTCCACAAGTCATCTGAGTCTTGTATGCTCTCAAAACAGCAAATGAGATCCTCTCTGTCCTCAAATACAGTATTGATGGCACGGCTATGACAGTTCCATCTGACGTTGCTGGATCTTGGCAGTCTATGGGCAACCACTTTATCCAGAAAAGATGTCCGCTTGGGTGACTTGGAAAAAAAGCTGGCAAATCCACCAATGTTAGAAAAATACATTCTCACCTTGGATATGTGAGAGGTGACTAGTTGCATTATCAGGTTGAGCTGATGTGCGTAGCAGTGGATGTAGTGGGACTTTGGGTACACATCTTGTATTTTCCTCTGAACACCTGAAGTGGCACCCCTCATCACACTGGCCCCATCATATGCCTGGCAGATGAGCTTACTTTTCTGATCCTCAGGAAGGATAGTAGCAAGACGCTCTTTTAGTGCAGTAGCAATGGACTCAGCTGTAGCTGACTGCAGAGGGATGAACTCAAAAACTCTTTCCTGCACGTTGTTTTTGTCGGCTCCACAAAATGTCACAGTCTATTATCCTGGGCAGTATGTGTCGATTTTAAGTCACCTCTTCATTGTGCCTTCTAATGCCAATCATGTAGCCTTCATCTAGTTGTTCAGCAATGCTAACTCTGCCAAAAAACGTTAGCTTCATGCTATTATCAAGATGTCTGCGACTACTTTCATGACATTGGCATTTTTCAGAGAGATGTTTCTTCTGACTCTTACCCCCGTTGTTGTCCACAAAACCTCAGTGCTGACACTTTGAAATGAAATACAGGGAAAACAAAAAAAGGCATTGCTAACATCACATCCAGCCAGCCAACTCCGTGTGTAGCTCCGGTGTAGCTTCGCCCTCAGTCACTGGCCTCAGCCTGCTGCTGGATTTGTAAATCGGTTTGGTCTGCTCCGAAATCCTTTATCCACTTTTTTTCTTCCTGCGAACGTCTTGTAAAAGGTTTTTTTTGTAAATCAATGACAGAATTTGTTTTAACTGCTGCCATTTCCTCTACGAAAGTGATCTGTGTCACTGTGTGAGTTCTCAGGCAGCTTGCGGCGGAGTGACGGTATCGCCTGCGCTAGTAGCGTAAAGTTGAATGACGGGTGTCAAGAACCAATCAGATTGGATAAAATAACATGTATCCAATTCTGATTCGCCAGGGACGCAGCGACCTGCGCCCCGAGGAGAATCTTTAAGAAACCAATTAGAGACCAGCTTCAGGTCACATGCTGGCCGAAAGTTTGAGGACTCACATAGACACCCATTTGGCCCAAGAGGGTAAGCTTCGCTTCAGAGCTCAAACCTCCTATGGCGCCATTTTGATGCTACAAAGCGATCACCCGACATTAGCATTCCTCTGACTGCCATTCATTTTGACGTCACTTTGACAGAGAATAACTTTACATTTGAAGCGTTTAAAGACTTTATTTGTCCGTTGTTTATTTCTAAAGAAACACGACAATGTATAAAAGGCTCCATTACCTTGTACCTCACGTTATGGCTCCGTAGCAGACGTTTTTATAAAAATAGGCTAACGATTGTGTCATAACCACGCGACTTACTGTCGCATAGTAGAGGAATTACCGTATAGTACAGGAGAAGCTCGCAGGCAGTTTCGACTTACATTAGCTGTTTAAGTTTAATTACTAATGTTAACTATCATTTTAGTTAGCAATAATTAGCCTGTGCCGATGTTATCTCCTTACATATACCTACGCTCTCCGTCTCTGTAAGATTGGGAATGATTGAGATTTCTCTTGGCACAGCTACCAGAAGACTTACAACTTTCAGACAGGTTGGTCACGTCACATTTACGTCGTCTCTCTCTGTTGGAGGCTGCGCAGTAACGCTCAGCGCTCACCGGAAAAGTGCTTCTAATGGCCTTCACTGGTCTCCGTCCAGAGCAACGGGATCTGTTGGTCCATTCTTATATACTGTCTATGATTTGGCCGGCGCCCTGCCCATGAAACCGCAGAAAACATATTGAAACATAGAAAATAGTTAAACGATTAAAGACATGTTTTATTAAATGCTGAGGCTCTTACTACCAGCCAGTATGAGTAAACTATTTTATTTTTTATTTTTATTTCATTTTTATATCATTTTTGTATACATTTATATTTCTGGAATTTTGATGGGGGCAGCGCCCTCTATTGACAAGCCGCCACTGCAACAAAGTGAAGTATCAGTGCCTACAATTTTTAATGTCCTAATTTTCCTCATCAGTTCCTATATCATGGATTTCATATTTCAAATGCCTGCCATTTTACTAAGCACCTTCCTCCTGCTTCTTACCTCCCATATTACTTCAGAGAGTGTGAGATGAGCCGAGGGAGGAGAGGATTGGATCTTTCCCAAGGGTTTGCACTCAAGAGACTGCACAGAAATCCCATAATGTATCGTACCAATGGGGACGTCTCTGCTACTTTTAAGCTGAAATGGAAAGAAAAGGAGGGAAGAGTGCAGTTTACCTAAAGATCTGTGGCTGCTTAAACCGTTCAATATATATATATATATATATATATATATATATATATATATATATAATAATATATAATAATAATAATAATAATATAATATATATAATAATAATAATAATTCTCTGTACTGGTTGTTCCTGCAAGCTCAGTGGCAGGTTCACAGTTGAGTCGACTTGATCTGCTGATTTGTCCTTATGTGCCTCAGCAAGGCAACTTTTTAATTCCTGCATGGAAAAAGATATTTATGCTGTTTATTTTCATCACCAGTTACTGACTGTTTGAATCTAACCAAGGGAAGAGGGAAAACTCCTTTTTCCCTAAAAGGGGTGTTGTTTTGCATCGGACAGTCGACTTGAAACTGAGTGGGGGAAAAGAGAACAAAGACATGGACAACAAAGTTTAGAAACTCCTATGCGTCTCATTTGATGGGAGTCCTGTCAGGGTCTCCCAGAGGAAGATGCACATCAGGGCGAAGCAGATTGTTGCCACTTTTCGTCAGGTTTCTCCATGCCTTCCTGCACTGGACTGACAAAGGGAGGGCCAGTACCTTTCAAAGCCTTTTTGTGGATGTGCCAGAACATCATGTTACCTTTTAAAATCACACCTGAGCCAGGGTCAGCAGGGGCTTGCCTGCTGCTGTATGAGTAACATGCTTCTCATTTCTTTTCCTGGCTGGAGTCATGGCACTCCAGGTGAGTTGTGGGAATAAGAAAAGAAGCGTCCACCTCCATTCTTGTTTCACATTGACTGAGTTCACTACATGCATTTTAAGTTTTGGATCAGAGAGCGGAAAAAAACACGAGGCTGTTTACAGAATTCTCTCACATACTTAAGTAAATCCTCTTCAAAGTAAAGGGGAATTATCACTGACAGCTCACACCAGCACATACATCTTGAGTCTGTTACGATTACAGAGGAGAGTGAGAGCTAATGTCATTGAAGCTATCAAAGGGATTCAGAGTTTGGAAAACTTTTCAAGGGGATGATGATAATATCAGAGTTATTAAATTTTTATGAGTTCTCAACCCTCCCACAACTCCCTGTAGGTTACAAAAGAAACAAACGCTATGTTGAAACACATAAAACCCAATTTCCTTGAAAGGATACCAAAGATTATATGAATACCGGCAGAAAAGAACATGCAGGGTTGTGCATTATGCAGTACATTACACTTAATAGAGACAAATCAATCAAATCAAATAAATTTGAGACAAATCAACAAGAGACTGCGTGTAGTAAAGCTGGCACTGGAGTTAAAGGAAGATGCTGCTTAAGTGTTGCACTTTCTTCTTTTACTGGGGTTTGTGTGCGACTGATGTGAACTTTTTGATGTTTGTGGAACTCATGATAAGCTGCTCCGGCTGAGGATTTTAGCAAACTGTAACTCAAACTGGGGTTTTCTCATGTTTTTTTTTAAAAAGTGACCAGTACAGGGCCCATTCTATATAGCTGCAAAAACAGCAAGTCGTTCACAAAAATCAAATAAAACGTTAAGTGTTAAGTGAGTAAAGTAATCACAATGCAGACACATTTAGGAAAAAATAGCCATTGCGACAGTGCTGAAAATCCCCTTTCCAAACCTTCACTGTGTCCAAACTGACCTGCACACACTGACCTGTCACACACACAGTGACTTTAGATTTAACTTGAGACTTGTCCTCAAAAGACTTCAGACTCGACTCGGACTCGAGATGCGGGACTCATGAACAATCTTTATATTTTAGGAAACGTCTGATCAGCTGAATGTTATTCCTCTCCCTGTGACCTAACATGTAATATGTAACGTATCTGCTGCGCGCGACCACACGTGAGAGAGAACAAAAAACACGTTGACCGCACAGGCAGCTGCTGTGCCATTCATCATAAGCTTTGGCTTTGAAAACTTCATAAAACAAGGCCTAAACAAAAGAAGCGCTGAATACAAAATATGTGGTATCAAGATAAAGGATTATAGCTAATCATCTAATTTTATCAGGTACCTGAAAACGCACCCTGATAGGTTAGCAAACATGTTTAGCTCAGCATTGGCCGTTGACTTGGACTCTTAACTCAGAGACTTGTGAACATCTCTGATGGTCTGACACAGACTCTTCATACGTCAGATACAGTAGGTCTATTGGTAGTATACGAAGCAATTTACCATTTGACAAGCACTTCTGATGGAGCATACTGGGGTGTGGAGGTTAGGGTGGTGGACGGATGTGTAGCATGTCTGTCTTTCATGCAGGAGACTAGAGTTTGTGTCCTTTCACAGACCTGCTGCAGCAGTTAAATGAATATCATTTTTTCTCTAACCTTACCCAAGTGTTTTAGTTGCTAACCCTAATTATACTTTAAGTGTAGTTTACTTGCTATCACCACAATATTTCCCTAACTAAAAATGTTGACAATGTTCATCAGAAATTAACATAATCTGGGCTTTTGCTTAACGTTTACAATACAATACAACCAGTTCCTACTGAGACGAATCAAATTAAAAAAACCTCTTTGATGCACTTGAGTCAGTAGTGCAGCAGCACGGATAAGAACACTCACCTAATGTGCATTTTTGTCCCAAAGCACTACTTTACAGCATCATGATATATAGAAGAACCTTTCTACGCACTATTAGAATGGATCAAGTTCCCTTTGGCTGCCTATAATGGTGCATTATAAAGCCTGTCTGGGATATCAGAGTTACAGCTGAACAAAGTAGTGCAGTTAGGATTTTTCAGTGCCCTGGTAGCTCAGAGGACCCCCTTGCGGGGCACTGATCCCTGTTCTTTGGAAGAAAAGCACGTATTATTAATAATTCAGCACACGAGCCACTTTATTATCAGATGCAGTGCTTTGTCCTCTCAGTGAGTGGGAACCACTGCTTAAACCCTTAATCTTTGTATCTCAAATAGAGAATCAGGGACAGGAAACGCTATTAGGAGGCAGAGGCAAAGTTCTAGCAGGTGTCAGTCACTTCATTAACGCCCACTGTGGTGCACTGCCCTGTTCAACATAATTTAGTCCTATGTACTGTATGTGAACACTGATCAACTTTTTCTATTCATCTAATGGATTTAAAAAAGAATGCCCAGAGGCCAGATTCACTAAGAATGAGTGTTTGCAAGATGGGCTTCTCACCTCATTTCATGTGCATTTAAGGGAGGATCATACTAAATAATAGGAGGAGACATGTTAACAGAGGTTGATTATGTCGTCTGCTGGATTTACTGAGATCATGCTATTGCATAAACACAGCGCAGATGGGATTTACAAGAGCCATACGGAAGACTATAGAGGGAAAAGAAATGTGCATTAAATATAGGCTTGCATATAACTAAAACCTAATTATTAGAGAAATTACTCCATTATGGCTTTATTAATGAACACAATAGCTGATTACTATGACACGAAGAAATTAAACTAAACTGCAACTACACTATTCTTTGTATTATTGTATTGAAATTCAGGTGTACATTTGGCTGCACTTACCTCTGCATTAACCTCCATATTATTACCATCTCCACCTCCACCTGCTCGGTCTCTCTTTCTCTACCTTCTCTGATGGGATCTTGTGGACCATGTATAAATTAGGATTAGTAAGAGTAATACCTAGAGTAATGAAAATGAGCCGCTGTCTTAGAAAATCACAGCCTCAAAAAAAAGTACGGTCCCTACATGTAAACCGAAGCATTGACAAATTTGTAAGTGTACAGACAGTTTATTAAAAAGATATACATATGCAAGAAGGCGCCATCTTGGGAAAACAGTCACGACCAGTCGAAGGACATACGCCGTGCAACCAGTAACCAGTAACATAGCTCAAGCACGGCGTTCGTCGTTCAACTGGTCATGACTGTTTTCCCAAGATGGCGCCTGCATGTATACGTGAACGCTGCTGTCTTTATAATCTATCTTTATAATAAACTGTCTGTAAAGTTCTCAATGCTTCGGTTTACATGTAGGGACCCTCATTATTAAGTGTGGTGCTATTTTGAGCCTTGTTAGTGGTATAGAAATAGAGATTTCTATTTACTTTACCCATGCCTCGATGAATAGCTATAATTTAATATTATAAGGTAATCAGCGGTTTGCGCTAGCTTGTTTCAAGCAGGAGACACATTCGATTAGCATGAAAACATGTCCCAGAGAACGGTCGACTCTGTAATTAACCCCTAGGTTCATTTTGCACCGGAATTGCCCTTTAAATCACATTACACCTGTTAACATCTGATTTCTGCTCTCTTCAACATTGTTTGACTTCACCTCAGGACCACTTGGGTGGAATTGGCTGCATATCACAAATTATTCTGTCAATAAATTCTTCTAGATAAAAATGTGATCAAAAGACACTGATATCCAGACCGTCAAATACTTGGAAATACTTAACAAAATTACCTATAAAATCCCCATAAACACCTGCTGTTACTAGAAGTAAAGATATTGCATGAGAGGACAACGATAACCTAAAGCAGAGGTCAGAAATGAACACATGATCATAATCTAACTTCTCCTGTGTATCACTGCCAGATATACAGCAAGCACAGGCCTATTGTTCCTGCCTCTGCATTACTTTGCATATATTGTCCCCTGAGTCATTCTATATACATGCATTTGGCTTCATACCACACTACTGCAGACATGAATACAGAGTGCTTAGCTGTTGCTATAATTAAATCCCATAATTGAAACCTGAGGGATTATATGTTTTTGTTCTCTGCTCTAATCACAATGCGCTACTCTACGTCACCCATGTGACTATGACTGTTGTCCTCTTTTCATTATGCTGAGTGTAAAGCTGTGCTTATGTCACAGCGAAAGACCGGTTGATAAATGCCAAAGCCTTGCTTTGTACCCAGCCCCTTTTGCCGCAGCCTGGGTGGGGGGTTTGAGTACCTGTACCTCGTACAGTAGCTCATACAGTAATAACCAGCTGCACAGCCAGAGGTTTGTCCTCCTTTAAGATCTTAAAAACACCCGTGTCAGCTTGTCTCCTCTCAGCTGGATGAATCTGCCTTCAATTTTTTATCTACTTTTAACTCTATGAAGCGCTGCAGTAGCACAAATAATACGACTGTGTGGAAACGGCTTCTAATGTCTATTTGAAATGTTGAGTGCTGATGAGAGTGCAGCAGGTTTTATCCAGGTTATTATGTCCATGCATCAGTCAGGAGCACCCCAACCCCCCCCCACAACACCCAAAGAGCCTTTTCAGCCTCCAGTCAGTAAAGCTGTTGTCAGCTCTGCTGCTACTGTCTGTGGCAGGCGTGCTTTCTGATCACACACACAAACACACGCCTACATGCAGCTGTTTATTGTTCCTGTCGGGTCAGGTAGAGGGCAGGTAAATAAAGGTAAGTTGTGTGTTTCTCAGCTCTGCATACTGACTGTTTTCCATCAAGCATTAAGAAACATGATGTGATGGAAAACAGCCTCCATTTGCCACCACATGCTTCCTCTTCCTCACTTTGATGGCGACCTTTGTAACTACTTACTCTTTATTCCTTTGCATATGTGCAAGTGTGCATCCATGTAGTGGACAGCACTCACACTGGATTTATAAGAAGCAGTGAATGTAATCTTTGCTAGAGTGAATGTTTTCAGGAGCATCCTTCATGTTAAACAGAGGAGTTTAAAGCAGTCCAATCCTGATAATCCCTAACGCATCACCAGCGCTTTCAACCTGCTGCTCACCCACTCCCTCACACACACACACACACACACACACACTCCTCCAGCTGCTCAAGCCACCCAACAGGCAGAGCTTGTTTACTGTTGCACAGCTGGGATGGACCAGAGTGCAACAGGATGAGTTAGGGTTGAGCTGAAAGAAGTTTCTGTGTGCCTACACTCCACTGGAAATACTTTCTCTGTCTCTTAGTCACTGGTGGTGATTAGCATGAATGACAGGACCGGTGCATTGCAACACTAGAATATGGCTGCTTGCATACTAAAAAGCAGTCATACTTTTTGTATGTCGCTAAAAGCGAGGTTAGATCCATCCCAGTGCTCGAATTATCTTTTTGTCTTTAAGGGGGTCTCTCTATCTCATAAAACAAAGTTGGCACACCCTGCACATAGCCTAACAAGGCTATACAATTAAATAGCCTAGGCGCGAGTGGCGCTTTTGCGCAGTATATGCGCAGTATATATAATTAAATTCAACCTATTATTGATTGTAATAGTCCATATTTCATTTAAATTTCACAATACAAAGAAATAGACTAAACAATTTAGTCTGAGTGTCATTCTCAATTTCACAATGAAATAAAACGTAACTCATTTGAACCAGACCACCGTCTCAGATATCCTCAGTGTCAAACACAATAATGCATGTAGTCTTTAACTTCTACACAGGGAAAATGCACTAACTGGCAGAAATGAATAAAGCCATTGCACAGCCAAATGTTCTAGTCTTATAATGTACACGTAGTGATAACAACACCTGGGTGTTCAGTCGTCTCGTGTGTTGAACCGTGGAAATAAATAGACGAACAATTTTGGAATTTGCACTGAGATGTTGTCGGAAAGCCTATTCACTGAATATTCCGCCATCAGAGATTGCATTGTATTGCTGACAGGTGTTTCAAAAATATCTGGGAACTTTTCCGGAGCTCTGAATGGCAGAGGATAGCTACAGATTTATTTATTTAAGATGTATTGGTGGTATTTACCTCAAAAGCACATTAAGCTAAAAGCAAGGTGACTTCTTCGGACTTGCGAGTGCTGTCAAATCGATCGTAGCCTATGCGGTTTGCTCACATAGCCTAGTGGTGTGGTGGTAAAGTACAGTCATGCTGCATTCATGAGCGTAGGGTAGGCTCAGGTCTACGTCCCGTAGTAGCCTATATTTTATATTTTAATTTAACGTCTTTGGTAAGAGACGGCACAGGGATGGATAATGAGCGTTGTTTAAGATTAAATTACAATGCCACATATGGCAGACACCTTCAGATGTGAGAGACCCCCTCAGATTTTTGACTTTGTTGCTTTCATGGGAGCCAGTCCTCACTCTATGGGAGCTCTGCTCCCTCTGGCTCCCACGTAATTCGAGCACTGATCCATCCTGAATATCACCACAGGGAGGATTATACACAACTTTGTTTCTTCTCAGCTCAGCCACTGCGGTGTGTTGTTAAAATGCATTCATCAAAGAGAGCATTTAGCATTTATTTGATGGATGTCAGGTGCTTAAGAGGTGCTTTCTACTTATACATTTGCATTGCCTGGCCTGAGGTTATCTCTGAACTTTGGATGCCCTAAGACTGTGCGCAAATCCTGAGATCCAGGCAGAAACCTCTGGCTTGTTCCAATATCCCAAAACACTCAAAGACACAAGTTTAAGATCTTGTTACCCCCTGTCAATTATACATTTATCTCTTGTTACATGCTAAATATGTGTCAGAAAATTATTTTTATCTCTTCCTCTTTTCCTGTAGAATGTAAAAGGGTAAATAATGGTCGTCCGGGACACGCCTGCTTTCTGTCCCAAGAGTCAGAACATGGGGATCATGGGGAAGCAGCATTCAGTTTTTATGCACCACATATCTGGAACCAACTCCCAGAAAACTGCAGGTCCGCTGCAACTCTGTTCTTTTAAATCAAAGCTAAAGACTTTTCTTTTTGATGTTGCCTTTCTTTAAATATTTTTTTTATTTCTTATACTGCACTGTAACTTTTATTCTCACATTTTATCTGTTTTCATATTTTTAATTGTTTTATGTAAAGCACTTCTAATTGCCCCTGGTGCTGAAATGTGCTATACAAATAAAGCTGCCTTGCCTTGCCTATTCCCTTAGGCATGACGTCATGAGAAACTACTTATAGTATGATGTGTCACTTTGAGGGGTGTGCAAAAAAAGACAGTCGTTAGTATGTGTCTCTCAGTGGCTGGTTCAGTAACTACTCATGAAGAAAGTTGTTATTCCCATTCACAGATATGAACTAATCATTACCTGACAATTCATTATTAACTCTCAGTCTGTTCTCTAGTAATTTATCATTATCTATATCTATACAATACTCAAATCAGAGTAATTTCTCATAAGGATTCAGTAATTATCAGGTCACTCTTCTTCCTAACTACTCACATTTTTTGTGCACCTTTATTGTAAAGTGTTCCCAAGAACAGTTTACACATCTGAATTTAACTTTCAGTGTCATCAACAGTGATCAACCAGGACCAGGTAAGTGAGAAAAGCCTCATGTAAACTACATACATCAAACATAATGGCAATAACACATAACCAAACTAGAAAATTCCACAGGAAATTTTGACAGTGTGCCTACTACTTGGTGCACATCTGAATAACACTGGCTAACAGTAAATCTGCTGTTTGACATGTCAAAGAGAGGACAACACGGCCTACATGATAGGAGGTGTGTGTGTCAGAACTTGTTGCTATGGTGATTTCCGCAGTGAGGGAGTAGAGGAGGGAGGGGGAGACAGTATCTTCCATGGGTCAAACATGTCCATTTAATGATAATTATACCTCTCAAGTTTGTTCTGTAATTCAAAAACGTGGGTCCAAATGGCAAAAATATTATTATCACAAGAGAGATAAAAGTCTGGCGAACACATTGATGTGGTTTTTATGTTTGTGGTGTCAAATATATGCGACACAGAGCAGGTAACAACAGGGAACCGTCTGCGTCCTTCCAGATTTTTTTTTTCATTGTTTCTATCGGCAGTTGGTATGAACAGAGCCAAAAGTTTAGGTCCGGTGGATTCCATAGTTACATGTCTGCGACCGGCACAAAATTTCCTACATTTTGACCAACCATGATGTATGAAGAGTGAAAACTGAAGGAGAGAGAGCAATTTGTTTGGAAAGATTTCAGAGAATCATACTACAGTACGTAGGGGTTGTTTTGAGCTATGTTAAGTGATTTCCCGAAGATTTCCCATTAAAGTCTATGGAAAAATTTTGCGCCGTTTTTTTGCAGATTTCCTGAAAACCACGCGGCAAATCTCTTATTCAAATGATAGCACACCATTCTCAGTCATTACACACGTTTTGATGTATTTTATGTGCCTGTGTTGGCAACGCTGCGTAGAGGGACAAAAATGTGGCAGAATAAGTATGCAGGTTAATAGTTATTCTGCCGATTGCTGCTATTGCATCACATCGGCACACTGAAATAATGATGGCAATAACAATGTGTGTGCAGTGTGTGTGTGTGTGTGTGTGTGTGTGTGTGTGTGTGTGTGTGTGTGTGTGTGTGTGTGTACCCACATATCTGATATAAAAATGGTAAAATGAATCCATAATGTTTGTGGGGGGTGCTTTAAGATGGCATGGGTGGGAGTGTGAGTGATTTAAAACAATGAGATGTTTTCAAGTTAATTGGAAGCTGACGCAGCATGTCCCTGCCTTGTTCTGCCTCCCTCGCACACAGTCCCCTGTGTCGCCAGACCGCTTTGTGATGCTGCGTGCCAAGGCCTCTATGCTTTGCTGTAGTTGAAAGACCCTGAGCGAAAGCTTTTCTCTGGAGCCCCCGAGGGAGGTCAGCGTGGGTTTTCACGTGGAGTATCTGCTTGAACACCCAAATTCCTATGTGATTTAGATTATTCCCAAATTTCTCTTTGCATTTCTCTTCTTGCTTTCATTGTGCACCCACCAGGGCTGCATACTTCAGAATACACTGATGGGGCATTTATGATTAATCTATTAATTTATAATTGCAAATGTGTTCATGGCGTGGATCTTTGTGGAAAAGTGTCTATTCTTACAGTTGGAAAATATAAACATCAGGAATTTCAATTATGTCCAGAGAGTCAATCTCAATTTCAAAAGAAGCACGCTGAAACACGCCCCTGGAGAGAACACTTGTTTCTGGAGAAGCAGCTCCAGACTCCCAATTTGATTTTCTGGACATCTTTAAATATCTGATGTGATGGCTATGCTTAATACCAGTCAGATGCTATCATGAAAAATAAGTTTCTTTCTAAACCAGGATGCTTTGCACATTTGTTGCACAACATTTTTGATCTGGCACCTTGACTGCACCTGCATAACTGTCCATAACCAACCACAAGGTTAAAAGGTAGGAGAGAAAACAACACAGGATTTACTCTTTGTTTTCCGTTTAAGTCAATCCAAATCATGTTAAGTCAAAGATAGTGCAGGGTTTTTTCATTACCCACTGACTGTGTCTCAGCTGCACTCAATGCTGCCACTGGTGATCAAAAGATATGTACAGAAGACTACTGTTTAAAGTGTCCAGCCACCAGGGGTGAATGATTTTCCACTAAACACAGGGACGGATACAGAGGACATAACTTAAGCCCAGTTCATAACAAAGATTCACGACGAGAAGAGTTAAAACTTGCAACTACTTGCAATTCGCCGGTCTGCAATGTTCTAAAACCTGCCAGTTTACACCAATGAGAAGAGACAAGAAGGTGTATCATCTCCGTAGCAACAACTTCCGACTTTCAAGCTTTTCTTGTAGCTGGATATATCATTTGTTGCGTCTAAATATGAATGTGGATAACATTAGTGATAGTGACATGCTTGCTACTGTTGCATTACCAGTAATGAATCGACAAAAACAACATTTTATTTATGTCATCCACTGCTATGTTCTAACGCCGCTCACTCTCATCGCTTTGGTCACTCTAGCTCGTTTGACCACATACCGTGCTCGTTGAGCCTCTGTCTCTGCCATTTCGACCAGTTGACAGTTTGTAACATAGAAATAAAATGCATTATGGATCATTTCATTTCTATAGTTTGTGGCTGACTTTACAAGCTGACTCTGCTATTGGCTTTTGAAACAGGTGACGTCCCTTACATTCTAAAACCAGCCTCTGGGGACTTGACAAGCTGGGTCGAGGGGGCGACACCATCAGCTGGCTTGAGTCAAGCAAACATTAATGGCCATTTAGTCTTGCATTGCCAGACCTTCCTCCACAGTGCTGTGGAGGAGGGTCTGGCCACACAGCATTCCAGGATGGGAGAAAAACATGCTCTGGTTTATTGACTTTAAACCAATCATAAGCTCCCCGGTGCTGCTGCAAAATAGCCTCGGGAAGGAACTTGTTTTGGTGGAACGTGTATACGTTCAAAGGTTGTTTTAGTCGTGCAACAGAAAATTCAGATTGGACAGATAGTCTAGCTAGCTGTCTGGATTTACCCTGCAGAGATCTGAGGAGCAGTTAACCATAGTCCTCATAAATCCACCAGAGTTTAAGGGTGTTTTCACACATGAAAGTCCGAACCAAGGTCCGGACCACGGTTCATGTTTTTGTTACATTGTATACATTTGATCCGGTAAGTTTTGGTTTCACACTGCAGTTATGCAAGCGCACTAAAGATCTAAACGTGACAAAACTACGTCCTGCAGTCATCACATACGTGAGCTGCGTCTCCAGATACTTATAATTGATTGGTTTGTTGACGGGCTTCCCCGTCCTCTCGTCTCCTCTCTCTGTGTCGGAGTTTTTTCAGCTGACTGCTGCTCTCCTCTACTGCCGCGGCTCTTTTTGTTTTGTTGTGATGTTGAGAAGCAAGACACTGGAACTTTCTTTCTGGAGCATTTATTCAGAGACAAACGGAAACCTACACTGTACATTTACTACCACTTAACAAATAAACTGCTGATGTATTCTCTGCTCTGATAGCCGACAGCTGTCTGCTCTGAACGCATTCACCGTCACTCTCTCATGTAGCCTACACACTAAGCACCGACCTATTCCTTAAAGGAGCTTCCCCCGTCTTGTAACACAAGGAGAGCCTGCCAGAGCTTCTTGTATTTGGTCCGAAAGTCCGAACCATCCAAAAAATGCTTTCACACTATAAACGAACCGGACCATGGCTCAGTTTGGTCCGGACTGAGACCACCTCTTTTTATCGGACCAAAATTTGGTCTTTTGATCCGGACCGTGGTCCGGGGGAGGTTTCACACCTCTAATTTTGGTTCGGATCAAACAAAAAAGTCCGAAAGTCCGGACCAAATGAGGTATATGTGAAAACGCCCTTAAATGCCAACACAAAGAAAGCAGAAGGAAACGGACATCCAGCCCAAAAGAAGGACACCCAGCGGAATTTCCGGCAGCAACGGAGCAATCCCGGAAGTGGAACATTGTGGATATAGACTAATGGCAATGACACTGACCAACTGACTTGCTCAAACTGAAAGTTGTGATTTGACTGAAATCTCTCTCATGTAACTACACGTCGCAGCGACGCACGTCACTCGGCCGTGGCTTGGTAGCGTTGCATTTCCCCTGACTCATTTCCTGGTTCTCCTTCTCCATAAACAACATGAAATCAAGGAGAGGGTTAACTTTTCCAGCTAAAGATTTCCCACCTTGGTCAGAAAACACAGGGGAGACACTTTGTTTCTCTCACTATGACTCTAGAGTCGGTACTCGCCCCGAAGCTAATCGCCGTCACTCTCTCACTTCTCCCTCGCTTTAACACACTCCCCACACACACACACACGCCGGCTCGACGCACACACCAGCGCACAAGTATAAACATCAGGCCGCTTACGTAGGCTACGGCGAAAGCTCTGTGTGGAGCCTATGCAGAACCATAAAAAGGCCTTAAGCATGTATTTGTAGAGGTGATGCCCCCTCATGCACCAGGAACCCAGCACTAGTGTTGTTTTTGGCGGCCTGTTTTAATTTTAGTTTTAGTCTAGTCTTTGTGTCAAGCTGTCATTTTAGTTTTTATTAGTTTTAGTCACGTTCATACTCTTTTTAGGTTAGTCAAGTTTCAGTCGACTAAAAGTGTCATAATCTGTCAGGAATAACGGCGAGGTTTAATATATAAGTATAACAATATAAACAACACAACAAAAAATCATCACGGGCTTCTCTCACTGTTCTGACTCTCCGCTCTCCGCCTCTGGCAGAGCAGGGAGGGGGAGGGGGCAGAGAGAGAGAGGTGCGCTGTTTGGACACTGCGCACAGACTTGGAGAGACGCTGTGCTCGCATGAACTCGGAGAGAAACTGCAACAAAAGTATCGATCTCATCACGACAGTATCGATCCGATACCAATACTCATCTTGGTATCGATACTACGCCCAGCCCTAGTTTGGACCCAAAATGCAGAATGAAGAAATTATTGCCAAACTTACAACAAAAGGTGTCCAGGGGTAGGCAGGTAAACATGAAAATAAATCCAAACAGGCAAGAAGGCTGAACACGCGACAAGACGCAAGACACTGAGACCTGAGACAAAGCATGAAACCACCGACAGCACAGAACAATGATCCGACACGAGACAAGGACAGCGCAGAGACTAAACGAGGTAACAAGGGACAGGTGACACTAAGGATCAGGAACAGGTGAAACAAATCAGGATGAGGCAGACAATCCCAAAAGGCGTGAAAACACAAGGCAGGAAGTAAAACAAGACACGACAAGGGAGAAAAAACAGACTACAACATAAAACAGGAAACAGAACATACACAACCATGACAAAAAGTCTGAGCATTTTAGCCTTATTTTAGTCAGAATTATCCATGACTATTTTCGTCTAGTTTTAGTCGACGAGAACTGATGACATTTAGTCATTTTATTTTAGTCTCTTTTTAGTAATGCAATTCTATTCAACACAGTCAATATAGTATACGTACCTAGTAGTATAGACAAAACCAAAATTTTCTTTTATCCAAACCCATTTCAAACAAGGTTATCTTATTATACTGTTGTTACCTTATAGACTGAAGAATACATCCATTCCAGACACGGAAGACACGCTGTATAGAATTTACAACATATTCATTTTACCAACCAAACATGATAATGATAATAATGATAATATTTTATGATAAATAAAATAGCATCACATGACAATGCCAGAAAAAAATGAATACATTCAAGTTGTACCTCCTTTGGCAAAAAAATCCTGAGCACTAGTTGGCTTGTCCATCTTCTTGGGTGGGACTTGCTTCACTGGTGCTATTTTGGAATCTAGCACAGGAATAGATACAATGTCAGGACAGATTCAGCCTCTGGAAAATCTAACCGTTGTAAATATTAAGTAGCATAAATCCTTGCTATGATTTTTACCATAGTAAATCTGAAAGTCTACATAATCAAAACAGAAGTAGTCTAACTCCTCATTTCCACCAACTGCGGAACGGCTGTGGATTGGCTCCGCTGCGTGTCGGCTCCGTGCTCCGCCGTCCTTCAATACCCACCAGGTCCGGATTTGTTGCGTAAGGGCTGCGGACATGACTGACAGCTGAAGTCACGAGGACCCACGAGATCTCGTATGATCGCGCGATATAACAGTATGTAGTTTCTATAAACAGAACCACAAAACCAACAACAGTTTGTTTCCAGCCCATTATGACGTTTTCAAGGTGTAGTGCAGGGAAATATGATCCGCCATGAACACGGTGTATTTTATTTAGAAAATTAACTGGATGTTTTATTTTGCTTCTGTGCTCGACTTCCTGTCCCGCACTATCTGCCCTGTGCTGAATTGCTGCGGAGCTCTCCGGCGTCTGGCAAAAATAGAAGCTCTGTGTATCTGCTCCGGAGGGGTGCAGATTGCCGGAGCTGGGACGGAGTCGGAACACAGCCGTTCCGCATTCAGTGAAAATACACACATTGACTTTAATAGAAACCTATTGACTCCGCCACCGTTCCGGAGCGGATCCGCAGACGTTCCGCAGTTGGTGGAAACTGGGGGTAAGCAGTAGTCTTGGGAAGCATATTAATGCCAATACCATTTGTTTAAATGTATGTATTGGTCTAGAATAAAGTATTCAAAGTCATGTTGTTGATGCCAAATTCAGTTCAGTGTGATTGCTATGTGAATGACAAACTAGCTACAGTATTTGGCCAACATGGGATGCTTAGTACACATCAGTCAGTCAGATAGGAACTAAGAACCCACTTTACACACATACACACACACACACACACACACACACACACACACACACACACACACACACACACACACTAGTCACACATGTTAACCCACTTTACACTCTCTCACAAACAAATATACACACACACGGTAGTCACACACGTTTGTCTCAGTCGTTTTCAGCTCCAGTGGCTAACGTTTAAAGCTAACGTTAAAATGAGTCATCGTCACATGACCAGCATTTACGTTGCATCTTGTCTTGTTTTTGTCACGTGATAAAGGTTCATTGACGACGATATTTCGTTCACTACCCAGCACCCCCTTGTCATCTTTCATTTTGACTCAATGTAAAGTAACAAAGTTTCATCCTTTTCCAGCGGTAGTCCCATTTATCCAGTGAAATCAAAGGAGCTCATTCCCATCTTTTCATCCTGTTGTCATTCACAGACAAAGGTTAGGCAGGCCTTCTGATAGCTACCTCATTATTAGCAGAGCCATTGCTATGGTTACAGCTTCATTACATTCTGGTGAAAAAATGTTCATCAAAAATCCCTGTCAGTTCCCAAATACTTTCTGTGCTTGGATACACCATAAAGCAGCACCAAGGTCACTTTGCACATACTTCGGTGTCTGTTTTTTTTTAGTCAATGTTCCTGCAGGGAGGAAATGAATAGAAGGAATGTCTCATTGTAGTTTCATTGCAATTACATGACATCTTTTATGCCTTAATGCCAACACTGCCCAAGCTGGGAAGATTCCTATTGCCTGATGTTTTTATTATTTACTTGTTTGTAGTTTCAGTATTATTTTCTTCCGGTGAAAATGAAATGTCCTTGTTAAGCCAATTTTTTACCTTTTCTCCAACCTTGTTCCCCATCTGTCCGATCCGTCTGCGTCCATTGTTGGGTCTCATTTGCATGTTAGGGCTGAGAGACGTTCACCTCCACTTAGCACTGTAATCAGTCTCCTCAGGCTCAACGGACAGTCAAGTGCTGCTGTTCATTGGTTCTCTCTCTGCCTCTCACCTACAGTATCCTTTCTTTTCTCATCCTTCCATTTCTCCCTTCCTCCTAGTGAGCATTTTCAGTATTGATGATGGCCTCATATTCTGCAGCCACATTAATTTGATTTCAAATTGTATTTATATGCATTCATAATTGTGGTGGGGTCTCGTGATGAGCCTTAGTTCCTCATCCTGAGCCTAGATTTTGAATTGAGCACATCCACGTTACAATTTTATATACAGATGATGAAATTAAAAGTTAAAATGATGAAATGGAACAATTTCTCAACACACAGAGAAATAGATGACTTTTAAATCAAATTTTATCTCGCAGGGTTTCTCCTGCAAGATTGTGCTGCAAAGGGCTTCACCAAGAAATGAAAAAAAAAAATAATAATTAAAGCTGCAAGCAGCATTGGACGGGCTCTCGCACCTCCTTGCACGTCGGGGTAACTGGCGGACGCCGCTCCTTGCGACCGTGCATTTGCGCGGCACTCAGACACTGCAAATCATCACCAATGAAAAGGGAACTCTCTGCTGAGTTCAATGATACCTCATACAAGACTCTACCTTAAATGGGTCACCAGTTATGAAAGGGGCGTGGCTTAAGCATAGGGGGCGGGCCAAACCATCACCAATGAAGAAGGAACTCTCTGCTGAGTTCAATGACACCTTACACAAGACTCTACCTTAAGCGGTTAAAATGTTATGAAAGGGGGTGTGGTCTGAGTAAGTGGGCGTGGTTAAAGTATAGGGGGCGGCTCAGTATCACATGTAGACCACACATTCTAAGTGTAAAATGGATGATGTTTGTCATATAAGGCTGATTTCCTTTTGCCAGCGGGGGGCGCTATGACCAAAAGTCAATTTTGGCCTATAGTTGTCCTCCGGCCTGGACCCTTGTCAATCGTGAGACATTTCGGGCAGATATGACAATGTACACTAAAGTTACAACAACTTCTTCGTTCATCAATAAACGCTCAAAATGGCCACCACACCCACACCGTTGGATGAAAAGTTTTGCTTTAATAACTTTTCATCGTTAAGGTCTTGAGATGGCATAAAACGAAGTTGATCGGATGAAATCTCTCCGAGTAGTTCGTTAAAGTATAGCACCTATAGTTTTGAGCCTACTTCCTGTTGCCACTAGGTGGCGCTATGACTTTGAGCCAATATCGACCTGTAGATGTCGTCAGGGTTGAACTCTTATGAATCCTGAAAAGTTTCGAGCCAATTGGACAATGTACACTCAAGTTACACCCACTTCCTGTTTCGATGGCGAAACACACAAAAGGGCCGCCCAGCCACGGCCAGGCCCTATGATGAAAACTTTTTCTTTTAATACATTTTCATCTTTAACGTCTTAAGATGGCACAGACCAAATTTGAAGTCGATGAAATCTCTAGGAGGAGTTCGTTAAAGTACGACATGTGGAAATGGCCAAAATCACACTAATTTCGAACTTTCAATTCAAAATGGCGGACTCCCTTTTGCGTTAAGGGTATAGGTCCAATGAGCCTTTTTGTATGTCTTGACATTCTACATATGTGTACAACGTTTCGTTAGTCTACGTTAAACGTACTGCAGGGGCTCAATTTTTTAAATTTTGTAGGGGGCGCTAGCGAGCCACTTTTGTGCGCCTATTCCCGAAACCAATCAGTCTTGATGCGACCGCCAATTTTAATGAGATTTTGAGTATGTTAAGCCCCTCAAAAAGGCAATTCATTTGCTGGAAGAAAGAAGGAAGGAAGAATTCCTTCAATTTCAATAGGGCACTCGCCGCTGTTGGCGCTCGGGCCCTAAAAATGTATACTTTATTAATCCTGCAAGGGGAGAGATGTGAGGATGCTGCAGCAATGGACAGACTGCCCGGAGCAGTTGGGGGGTCGGTGCATTGCTCAAGAGAACCTTGGCAGTGCCCAGGAGGTGAACTGGCACCTCTTCACCTACCAGTCCACCACCATACTTTGGTCCGTAAGGGGACTTGAACCAGCAACCCTCCAGTTCCCAACCCAACTGCCTACAGACTGAGCTACTGCCACCCCAATATACTTAAGAGATAGAGTGGAAACAGTAACAGTGGAAACAGTAACAATCAGTCCCTCCAGAAAAACACAATTATGCGATTGCATAATTCAATGCTTAATCAGCCAAAGTCCGCATATTTATGCGGGGGCCGCATTTTTTCAAATACGCCGCACTTTCGCCGCATAAATTGCCGATTTCTGCGCAAAATATGCGGGGCTTGCATGATTTCATAATCCCTGCATTTTCGTTGCAAAAAAGTCACATATCTTAGCAGAAAGTTGAAAAATGTTGCGTTTACTTCGCACAACAGCAGCCATTTTCCCCTGTTGCCATGGGAACGTTATGAAGTGACGTAATTACGCAACGTGAACATCATCGAAAAGCTGCAAACCCCGCGATGAAGCCATGATGAAACCGCAGTTTTTGCAAGTTCCCGCAATTTTTGCAAGTTCATCGCATTTAAGAAAACATGCCGCATAATCAAGGATTTTTGTCTGCAACAATCACAAAAAAAAACTCTTTTCTGGAAGGACTGAACAATGGCTCTGTCCTCGCTTAATGTTTGGCTAACCTAATGCTGTACTTCCTATAAACAGAGCAGAGCATGGCTGAGTAAAGGTTTGATACAAATAAAGAAGTCAACAACTGCCCTTCACAAAGAAGCAAACAACAAATGTTTTTTGCGACCACTTTTCAACCCTACAGTTTGTTTTATACTAAACAGGGTTTAGTGGGAGGTGTATCACTTTAAGTCTGTTGGCAGTTTAAATGATTTTCAGCACCTTAGAAACTCAAACACTGTACAAAGTGTCATTGGTTTCCAAATATACAACTCCATCAACTCTAGGACGTTTAGAAATAGGCCTACCTATAGACTTTTTCTTCTTTGCAAACAGTGACATTTGGAAAATCAATACATAAAACATTTGTTCTTAAAAAGGGAAAATTCCCCACCTTTTAATGTGGATGTTCAATCAGCACTGATTGTATATATAGTCCATTGAAAAATAAATTCCCATGTGTGTGATATGTTGACTGAGAAAGCGAGTTCTCCTGCTCACAGAGCCTTGGCAGCTCTGCCTACATGTACCAGGATGCATTGTGCACGAGCAGCACTAAGCTCTCTATGCTTCTCTAAGATTTTTTAGTTAACAAAATAAACTCACAAACTCACAAAATGGCAAGAAAGGAAATATTATACCTAAAAATAAAAATACAACCGTACATCTTCTGAATTCAAGTTTCTCTTTCACCGAGGAAGACGAAGACGAGTGTTGCGGGGAGCGAGGAATAGCGGACCCAAATGCAGGGAGAGGCAGGCAGGCAGGCAGGAGAAGGTTTGTTAGGTCTGATTTATTAGTCAAAACACAAAAATGAACACAGGGAGTCCTGGATGAAGCAGCAGGCAAAAACCGATTCCAGAACAAGAAAAGGAATCCAAAAAAAAGCCAAGGGAGTCAAAAACCAGGGAAATACAGGAGGGGTAGAAACAGACCAGAACAGACACGGAGAAGCACACAAACTGACGGCACAAGGACACAAAACAATCTGACATGACACAAAGGGAAACACAGAGGCTAAATAAACTAGGAGACGAGTAAACCAGGAACAGGTGAGACAAAAGGTGAAACACATCAGGGCGGGGCAGGACAATCAACTAAGGCGGGAAAACACAAAGTAAAGCTGGACATGACAAGACAGAAAACAGACTATCAAAATAAAACAGGAAACAGAACTAACAGGGAACGCACAACCAGGAACAGAAAAATACACAACAAAATATATACAGACAACACTACACAACACAGGATACATTTACCAGACAGGGAACAGAAACCTACAGAAAAAACAGGGAGATAACTAAACAGAAATATACACAACAGAACTATAGATACAAAAATCTACAAACAAGGCAACAAAAATGTACAAACAGGTAACAGAAATGTCCAAACCATAACAATGAGATTATTTAACTTGTTAACTCACCATGAAACACAATTCATTTAGACAGGACAGAAAATAAATAAAACTCACCAAATCTGCCTTAGTAAGTTTTTCCACTGTTCCTATAATCAACAACTCTGGTTTGGTTGAAATAAACCCTTTATTCATCGATGATGTGAAAATACACCAATTCATATAGGTAGAGATAAGGTCGAAAATCAGCGAACTGTACCTAGATTAAACAGGAGCACCCATATCACTCCTCTACTCTACTCCCTTCACTGGCTTCCTGTAACCTACAGGATCCAATTCAAAATTCTTACTCTAACCTATAGGGCTCTACATGGTCAGGCCCCTGATTATCTTGCCAACATAATTCACTTACACACCCCCTCACGGTCTCTAAGGTCTGTCAATCAAAATTTGCTATCCACGCCACGCACTCGTCTGAAGACATGTGGGGATAGAGCCATTGAGGCTATGGCACCCAGACTCTGGAATGCTCTACCAACCAGCATTAGGTTTGCTGAGAATGTGGACTGTTTTAAGGGACAAGTGAAGACTCACTTGTTCAGGCTAGCCTTTGGGTAGCCTGTGTCTTTTATTTATTGATAATTGTATCTGTTGTATTTGTATTTTATTCTATTGACTATTTTTACCATGTTTTATTGTCTATGTATATTGTAAAGCACTTTGTGACCTTGTCTGTGAAAAGCGCTGTATAAATAAAATTTACTTACTTACCATTAGAGCTAAATTATTTATGGTGCGGCAGAGATTGAGTATTTAATTGCCCCCCTGCAGTCACTTCTGGGTACATATAACAGGGGCTTGTTTGATTGACTTCTTTTCTGATGAGAAACAACTAAGTCTAAAATGTATGCTCCACTAAAATAAATACACACTTAAAGATTGTAATGTAATTTTTCAGCATTTAGTTGCCAAAGGGTGGCAGAGGACAACTTTGAGTCTAGAACATCCATTTTAACTTAATTTCGCCCCACGTTTTTTCCAGCTAATTAGTGTTCCTCCCAAATGAGACTTGTTCAGCTATAAAGGCCAACGCCAGCCAAGGCTGGGAGTTATGCATCACTGCATGCTAACTCACTGTAATAAATGACTTAGCTCCGCACTTCCTTTTTACTTTTAAGACACTTCTCTCCAGCTACTTCTCTCCTGTGTGCTGGTATGTTCCCTTTTAAAATGGGCTGTTATTGACATTTACTGAGAAAATAAGTAAAAATGTTTTTAACCTCACCAGTAATCCTATTTGTATTTGTAAAGTGGTGTCATGTTTCAACCGGGGGAAAAAAGCTTAAATGTTTCTGATGTTTTACACATTTGCAGCCCTAAACAGTTGAGTATTCCTGGTGCCGGTTGTGGCAGGTAGTACTTTAGACAGCCATCTGTCACTCTGAGACATTTTTCGGTAGGCACACACACACACACACACACACACACACACACACACATGTTTACAGTTTCTATAACTCTAAATGAGTTTTGAGCCGAGCCGATGAATTACCATCATGGTCATATTGATAATCATAAATAATGTTGGATACCTGGAGCACACAAGTCCTCTATTCTTCAAGTCACACATTCTGAAATTCATTGATCTGGTTAAATTTAAGACGGCACAAATCATGTTCAAAGCAAGAAATAATTTACTTCCAGGAAATTTACAAAAAATGTTTATGGAAAGACAGGGTGGGTATAACCTGAGAGAACAAATAAACTTTAAAAAACTCAAAATAAGAACAACTTTAAAAAGTATGTGCATCACGATCGGTGGGGTGAGTTTGTGGAATGGGCTAGACCAGGTGCTTAAACATTGTACAAACATAACAAAGTTTAAAAAGTTATATAAAAACACTTTATTAAAAGGATATGAAGAGGAAGACAGATGATTGTGAAAGGGGGTTAGTGTATGGATTGTTAGGATGATGGATTTTCGGAAATGGGTTGTTGATGTACTCAAAATGTAAATAAATAAACAAAAGGGTTTGGTATGTGAAGAATTAGAGATGTATTGTTGTGTATATTCATTATCATGTTGTAAAAATATATGATATATAAAGAAATGACTTAAAGTGAATCAGGGGTAGGAAACTTTACAAGCTTCGGCTTCATCCTGCTCCTTTTCGGACAAATTTTTTAAATCAAAAATGGTAATAGTATTTTTAATATTACTTGTAAACACTGGATGGAGATTGTTCCTTTTCCTTTGGTGTGTTGCTACACACTTTTATTTTATAGATATATTTATATATGTGTATTTGTATATATATATATATATATATATATATGCATATGCATGTATGTATATGTATATATGGGTACATGCTGTATGTGTATATGTATTTTTAGTTTTGTTCGAAATAAAAATAAATGAAATGAAATTTTGAGTGGGTTCTGCCAGATGCCCTTGCACTGTGATAACAGGGTTTTAACTGAGCTAAACACTGAGGTTAAATGCATGCTTTAATCAGAACCATCATGATTAACTGACGTAGCCCTGCTCTTTTTTGTGAGTTGATAGCTTCATTGGCTGACACTGCAGTGACTGGTGAGAGTAGCACATTAGATCAGGCCAAATTGTGCATGTGTGATTGATTCAGTTTGATAGGAACAGCTACAGTCCAAACAGGATTTCGAAACACTGGATGTAAAAACACGGTCTCAGTAGGCCTGCATGACGGATCATGAGGCTATCCCCGTCACTTTAGTGTGTCAGCACTTTACTTTGAAGACGAACCAGAATCTATCTCATGATGTACGAGAACCCAAAGAAAGACTCTGCTCTCTGCTCTCTGGAGAGCCTCTGTTCTGAGAGGCTATTTAGAGCTTTTTCCTGAGCTACATTTGTATGGAAACCTGGCTACAGTTTTACAGATCACAGCCTCGGAGGCTCTCTCTCTCTTTGCCCCTCTAATGAGAGAAAAAAAGCTGTTTCAGAAGAACTGATTGAATTACAGGCAATTCGTCTTTTTATGTTCTTTGACATCTGAATAATAGATTTTGAGAGTCACACGATGTGATCCTCTCTCTGCGTCCTCTGTCTCACCAGGATCTGCAACAGAACAGCACCCCTGGAGTGTATTGCTCAAGGACTCTTCAGCAGAGTATATCTATTAGGGACCAACAACAAAAAGTGAGAGAGAGAAAGAATTAGGCTCATGTTCAAACCAGCATGTGAACAGAGGAGGCCTTGGATCCAGGTTTCTGTGGGGAGTGAGCACACAGCGGGCTTCTCAGAACAATAGCCTCCTGTGGAGTTTCAGATGGAGCTGTCCACATGCTGCACTCCATGGATACATGTGCTGCCTGCACCGTGAAGGTTTGAAGGCCTGCTGTGCAGTGGTGTGAAAGCTCCTGTTCTGTTCTTCAAACATAGCCTAACTCAGGCTAACAAACAGATATCAGGCTAAACTAATCCTGTTTATTTTCATCCAGCTTAGTCTCACCTTGCCAGGCCTTCCTCCACAGCGCTGCAGAGGAGGGTCTGGCTAGTCCACACAGCATTTACATATTGGCATTTCTTTAAAACAATCACAATCGTCATGGGCGGCACTAAGCACCTGGACAGAGGCACTGTGCCTCTGCAAAATAGCCTCGGGAAGGAATTTGTTTTGGTGGAACGTTCAAAAGTTGTTTTAGTCGTGCAACAGAAAACTCAGATTGGACAGATAGTCTAGCTAGAGTCTAGCTAGCTGTCTGGATTTACCCTGCAGAGATCTGAGGAGAAGTTAACCATAGCCCTCATCAGTGCTTAATTTGTAAAGTGGGAGGCCCCGGAGCGCAGAGGGGGGGTGGATCCGGCGACTCAAAACGGGGGTTGGAGGTAACGGAACAAAAAACAAATTACCCTGCCTACGTAGCTTCTCTGACTAAAAAAACCTAAACAACGCTGCGTGTATATCAGGGCAATGTTTATTTTTTACATACACTGCAACAATCGTTTTCACAAGCAATTATCCATCGGACTATTAAATTAACCAAAAAACCCACCATCTCCACATTCTTGATCGGCAAAAACGGTTTCTGCTTGTTCATTCAGGGTTGACTTTAAAGCATTGCTGCTTGTTTTCAAGTCACTTAATGGAATAGGGCAAACGTATCTATCGGACATGTTTCTGCAGTTTGTACCACTCAGGTCTCTCAGATCAGAGCAGAAACATCTTTTAGAAAAACCCACTGTCCGCACAAAACAGGGTGAAGCAGCACTCAGCCATTATGCGGCTCACCTCTGGAACCATCTTCCAGAAGGCATCAAAAACGCCCCAACTACTCACAGTTTTAAATCAAGACTTAAGACAAAATTCTTCACAGATGCCTTCTGCTAAAGCTTCACTGAAGTAGTATTACTTATTGTGGTAGACCGATGATTTTTAATATTCTTTTCTTTATTTTATTTTTTTATCTTTTACTGTTTTTTATGCATTAATGTTCTCATGCTTTTAATCGTACTGTTTTTATGATCATGTAATGACCGTTGCTTTTGTTTTGTGTGAAGCACATTGTATTGCCACGGGTATGAAATGTGCTATTTAAATAAACTTGACTTGACTTGACTTGTTTGGGATCCGACTGGCCAGCATATTTGAAAAAGTTAAGCAAACTTTGATGTCTTTTTGACGTGAAATGAGGCTATAACAGCAATCTCAACCAGCACAAGCGCTTGTGTCACTTGAAGCCGCGCTGTTGAAGTGTCTCCCCTGTCCGTCCCTCTCACTCCTCCGTCTAACTTACCCTGAAAATTCACCTCAAAACGCATCGAAAATGCTAACACAAGATTTTTGTGGAACTTCAATGGGGAATAAAGACTGACAAGACAGATAACAACATCGAACACTACACAAACAGTAATTTATTTTTTTCATTTAGGCGATTCATTTTTCATGGTGACACAGGAGGTGCCAGATCCAATAAGAAAGGTTCTGGATCCAAAGTCGGAGGTGCCAGAACATGTCCCGGCGTGTTCCAGCTCAAATTAAGCCCTGGTCCTCATAAATCAACCGGAGTTTAAAATTCCAACACAAAGAAAGCGGAAGGTAACGGACATCCGAGTGACAGCCAGCGGAATTTCCGGCGGCAATCCCAGAAGTGAAACGTTGTGGATATAGACTATACATCCAGCTAATTTGGTTCTTTGAAAGCAGTTTGAGGATTGATTTGTAATTCCTGGATGAAGTTATCTTGGGTAACAGTGTGTTCTTATTTTGAAATAAAGGCAATATTAGTGAAGAGTTAAAATCATGACCGGCATTCATATGATTGGCGTGGGTGCTGATCATGTGATTGTGGTTACATGAGGTATTAGGTAGGTTTTTAAACGACTCCAGGCAGGTGTGTTGAGAACCGTCAAATTTTCATTTTATGTGTGTTCCTGCCTTGTTGCTGGTGTCATTTTGTTGTACGGTGTGCTCCACAATATTTGAAATTGTTTTCCACACTTTCACTGTTAAACAGTCAGTGAGTGATGTTGATGTTGGTGCATGCTGGCTGAGGTTCTCATGGACAAGAAAGCCACTTTTTGATGATAATAATAAGCCTGTTATGACAATTAAACCGTATTAATATCTCTTAAATGCAGCTTTAAATGCATAGATAATTGCAAAGTGAGTTTAGAAGTCAAATGACAAATTCCTATTTTAATGTCAAATGAAATGCCATGTATTCTGGCTCTGTTGGTCTTTTTAACAGGCTTAATATTTTAGTTGAGTTTATGTCTTTTAGAGTTTGTCAAACTAAATTTGGTTTGGTGCTTTTTTGGTTACAAACTTTTTTATTATTTAAATGTTTTCATCATGTATAACTATAGGTAAGTTTTCATTATGAAAATGTATTTGTGATAATTGCAGATCATGGTGAGTTTACAGTCACCTGCATGAGAATGAAAAAAAAAAAGAAAAAACAGCAGGCAAAAATACAAAATAGGAACAGGCAGAATCCCAAAAACAGGAACAGGCAGAATATCAGGAACACTGAGACTAAACAGGTAGATTAAACACACAGACACTCCTAACAGAGAATAATGACCTGACAACAGACAAGGGAAACACAGAGACTAAATACAAGAGGTAACAAGGAGACAAGGGACAGGTGAAACACATCAGGGCGGGGGAGAACAATCAAACAGGCGGGAAAACACAAGACAGGAAGTAAAACAAGACAAGACTAGGGAGGAAAACACAGACTTAGGAAACACTAACAACAGAAACCACAATCGTGACATTTGCAAAATAACTTCATGTATGTGGTTCAAAGTAAACCGTCTGAGTCATGATCCAGCTAACTGTCAATAAGCATACCCATTTACAAGTTTGGCCTTAAGGACTTGTTGCTCTGACAACAGCTCCAGCTATAAATTAAGCCAGTTTCGAAAAACAAAAAAATCCAGACATGTGTCAAATTGTCAATATTCTAATCTGGATAACTCGTTTGTCCACATACAAAAAACAGGGCCCTGCAGTACAAAACAAGTGTCCCCTCTGCTTCATTGTTCTTCTGTAAACCTGCATCTGTATCAGGACCTGGAGCATTGCCTGATTCTCCCCAGTAACCCCGAGAGAGTGAAAGCAGAGAGCTTGTCACAGCCAAGCCTCTCAGATCATTTATTATTGATTTAGCAGATATGAGGGAAGCAAGGAGGAGAGAGAGAGACAGAGTGAGAGAAAGTCAGTCATTAGACCTGTTTAAGAAAAAAAGAAGTGAAAGGAGAAGAATTAGGAAAAAGACAGCAGGGAAAAGAGAGGGGGTGATGATGAAAAGAAGAACTTTGAATCCCCCAGCTAAATAAGTGAAACAGAGTTGTGATGACACTTGAACAGACAGTTGGTAAGAGAAAGATGGAGTTGAGGTTGTGTGGGCCTCGTAGCAACACGCACCCTGCTTCCTGCAGGCTGTTGTGCCAGAGGCAGAAACTCCATGTCTCCATGTTGTCCTTCATCCACAGTGTTTCCAGTCTTGGGTCACCCAGCCTTGATGGCAGAAGCAGAAGCACTCTGGGGATGCAACTGGCTGTCCAAACACACCATGCCAGGGGGGTGACGATGGAGAGTGGCTTTGTAAAGTAAACATTCAGTCAGTCAGATATATCTGCTGAAAGTAAACACTCTGAAAGTTAAAGTCTTACATACAACATAGTGCCGTTAATTCAATGTGTTTTTTTATTCACATTTGCACATTAAACAAACTGGAAACGCCAGAGTTATAGAAAAATAAGTCTCAATATCACATAAGAGTTTTTACAAGACTGTCCTCCATAGACGAACGCCACAGGCGTTTCAGCCATTGCCCCAAAACAACATACTCTGTTTACATCCAAGTGAGAAAGCCCTCTTACGGTCGTAGTTATTGTGGCGGGAACAAACGACGTAACCTTAACCATGCATTTATTATTGTCACCATGATGGCAAAGCTGAAGGAAGTAACTGGTTCAGAAAAAGACAATGTTGTGCACATCCATGTAGTTGCTGGTGCAGGACAAAAAAAGTAAATGTTCAAATAAGGTAAAGAAAAATGTAATAGTGCAGAATCAGGCACACCATGTTTTGGCCCAAAATTTGGCATTCCTCAGGTGTATTTTATTATGGTGACCATCCATCTTTGTCCGCTTATCCAGGGTCGGGTCGCTGGGTCAGCAGCTCTAGCAAGGGACCCTAAACTTCCCTTTCCCGAGCCACATTAACCAGCTCCGACTGGGGGATCCCGAGGCATTCCCAGGCCAGGGTGGAGATATAATCCCTCCACCTAGTCCTGGGTCTTCCTCGAGGCCTCCTCCCAGCTGGACGTGCCTGGAACACCTCCCTAGGGAGGCGCCCAGGGGGCATCCTTACCAGATGCCCAATCCACCTCAACTGGCTCCTTTCAACGCAAAGGAGCAGCGGCTCTACTCCGAGTTCCTCACGGATGACTGAGTTTCTCACACTATCTCTAAGGGAGACACCAGCCACCCTCCTGAGGAAACCCATTTTGGCCGCTTGTACCCTGGATCTCGTTCTTTCGGTCACGACTCAGCCTTCATGACCATAGGTGAGAGTAGGAGTGAAAATTGACCGGTAGATCAAGAGCTTTGCCTTCTGACTCAGCTCTCTTTTCTTCACAACGGTGCGATAAAGTGAATGTAATACGGCCCCCGCTGTGCCGATTCTCCGACCAATCTCCCGCTCCATTGTCCCCTCACAAGAACAAGGTATTGAAACTCCTTCACTTGGTCACTATGGTGACCCATGACCCTTATCTCTTGTCATCATATCACATGATCAGAGGTGATGTGATGTGAAATACACATCGGAATATTATTCAGACATAGATTTACGTATAAATATTGTCCCGATAGGCAACATGGCATCATGACTTTGCGTAAACATACATGCCACTTTCCTAAAGCCAAATGGCGTGTTATCTGTACGCATTTTGAGCTATCCACGTGTATGTCTACGCTGTATACAGCGGATGTAAACACATGTGGGGTGTAAAAAAAAAAAAAATGTTGGGTTTAGGGAAAGGACATTGGGAAAGGCTTTATTAAAAAAAACAAAAAAAACAGTTGCTAAATGCCACACGCGGGACACATTCTGGCTCTCCTGGGTAAAAGTCCCCGTCCGCCACCCCAACCAACCTCCGTCCTTTCATACTACTCACCTGGCGATAATTAACATGTAATGTAGTTCAATGGAGGCCAAACGGCGTTGATAAACACGCTAAAAAATGATTATGCGTCTTGATAACACGCCAAAATGGCATACGAATTGGCGTGTCATACATACGCCACTTAGTGAGATCAGTCTGCGATAGGGCAAAAAATAATAATGATCTCATTATTCCAATTTACAAATGATGCAAGAAGTTATATAACCAACAGACTCAAGCGGGTGTGACTCTCACATGCAATTCAAATTTACATATTTTTAGAAAATTACATGAATAAATTGAGTTTACAATAGGGCTTGTTAAGATGACAACACTAGCCTCCCTGCTGCACTACAGACAACTAGAGTGTTAAAACTTAAATAGTTACAATTACATGAAAAAGATAATGTGGAGCCAACAATTGAGGCAGAAACTGCTTCATTATTAGTGGTCTGCACACTCATTTAAATTACTTCGGAGCATTTTACTGTTGTGCAGACTTTACCTTATTTAAACAAAGCTGAAAGAAGTACTCATTGCCCAAACCTTTATGTTTCCCTAAACCTAACCACATCTTAAACATGTTTAACAGTGATTTGTGCTACAGTCCCACATGCAATTCCTCTCTTTTGGTTTGTCATATTAAACTATTTGTTCCAAAATGTTTCCTCTAAAACCTGTACAGGCTACATTTTCTACAAAGCCTGAGCTGATTGCTTGTTATTAGGCCCTGAAGATGTTTTGCCTCAGAGCAGAAACACATTCCCTGTCTCATGTCAAATGGAGTGTTTTATTATACATCAACATTTCCCTTAGGCCTAAATAAAGCAAGAGTCTAAATTAGTTGTGGGCTGATCTCTTTATTTCTCCTCCTCTTCAGACACTTGTTACAGTAGAATGTCCTTGTGTAATTCAGAGAAACATCAACACAGGTCATTATGTTCAGTTTACGCACACAGCAACCCTTCCTTGATTCAGGAAGCTGTTTCCCATGTTGTCTCTGGCATTCTTTCTGGCACAAGCAATATTGTTTGTGTTGATATGCACCATTGCAGTGGTTGAATCTCAACACGCCGGGATCCATATTACAGTGTGCAGCAGAGCCAGAATCTGTTTGGCAGTCTGAGAGAAGTGCTGGCAGGATGGAACCCAGGGCGAATACATCAATCACGCCGCCGCCCTGGGCCCACTGAGAACTGATGGTGTCAATAGTACTACCATGGCCACCATCAATCACTCCTTTAAATGCAACACACTCTTTACAGTCACGAAAATACAGTAAACGCATGCAGGTAATATCATCCAGCAGGATTAGTCCGTTTTAGAGGTGAGCTGCATTTTGAAGGAGGAGAAACCAAGCGGATATGTCAAGAAGACAAAATAATCGCAGGTCATAATGTCAAGTTATCATTACCCCTGTCCAGCCCTAACACAGCCAAACCAGCCTCAAAACTCTGTTCCACCCCTGAGTGTGTATCCGACTGATGTACAGTTAACCTCTAACCCTCTCTGTGGATCTCTAACCAATGCTAATTCAGTGGAAATGAGGTTAGCAGATTATGGCTTAAGCAGAGGTGTCTACAGCAGTGAGCTCAGTTATGAGGGGCTGAAAAGGTTAGGCTATTTCCTGCAATGGGCTATTTGTAGAATCACTCTAAAAACTATCACAGCCATGTCTGACACTATAGGACGACCACTGACACACTAGTGTAGGGGAGAGACCTTGGTGTCTACATGGTCCACATCCCAATACTGACAAGGTACACACAACTTTCAAAGTGGGCCATGTAGTTGGGTATATATTTCTGTATGATTGCATTTAGCAAAGTAATGTTATATTATGTATACTAATGCAGACTTAGATCTGATGATCAGCTGTGAGAGGACGCAAAAATACATAGTTGTTGGATGAGGATGTGTCATCTGTGTGTGCAATGCTTCCAACTGTATGTGCTCTTAGTTTCTGAAATACGTATTAGAAAGCAGCGTGGACTCTGATGGGCCTATTTTCAAATGCCACCATCAACACTTATCTTTCTAAGAAATGCTTAGTAACGCTTTCATCAGCAGCATGCTTAGCCAGTCTGTGCAACTTCTTCTGTGCTGCTAACCAACCTAAGCATTAGGAAACAGCCTGAGCAGACTCTAATACTGACTGGTACCATTCATGGTTTGCAGTGTAAAATAGGGCGGTTTGTGATGGAATAACATGGCGGTCTCCCATCAAGGTCACCTCTTCAGCAGCAGCTCTGTAGAAGATAAAATGCGCCGCTGCACAGCCTGAAAATATTTGTTGTTCGTAAAATGTGGCACAAATGAAAGTGACTGGGAGCATTATGCAGATAAAGCTGCAGAGCAGACCCTTTTTCCTGTTAGTCTTCAGCAGCTCTTAGTGGTCACAGTTAAGGATTGCAAGATGCTGCACAGCATTGCATACTCACATCTGGAATTCACAACCACATTCTCAGTATTAAAATATGTGTGGATTTGTGACAACAAAAGTTGAAATTCCCATTCCAGTCTCAGTATTGACATTCTACATGTTGCCTTTGATATTGTGGAAAATATACTGTGTTAAGTGGAGGGACTGTTTCCTACAATATTTGTCATGAGATGAATCTACACCTGTCCAACAATAATGCCCGCCTACTTAAGTCTAATTTTCTCACTGGATAGTAGATAAAGTGCAGGATTGACATCTCAAATTGTAGCCATAATTAATCTAAAATTCCCTTATGTTGTGTGTTTCTCCCCAAGTTGCCCAAACAGTTGGTCATATATAAATAATCTTTACACGCTATGCAGTTCTAAGATCTTAGCATCATATAAATGATTCAGTAGCTCCATCATAGTTTCTTCTCACAGTTTTAACAAGAGCACTGGAGGAGAAGGGATTGGGTGTAAACACTGAATTTGTTGATATATTTAATTTGAGATTGGATCACGAGTCAGTAGGTATTGCTGCAATACAGCAAAGAAACAGTGTATGACATTAACTATTTAAGAGGTGAGATTGTGGGCTAAGCAAAGTGCAGTGCGGCCTTTAGGTTCTTGCATAATTCCTGATGTGTTTTGTAGTCAAGTCAATTTATTTATAGAGCACATTTAAAACCAACCTAGGCTGAACAAAGTGCTGCACAACGTTATATTATGTTATAAAAACAAAGGAAGACAATACAAATATAGACACAATGAACATCAGACAAACAACACACTTCTATACAAATGTTGAAGTCTCTCTGGAGAGCAACAGTCTCTTATATGACCAAATGAAGTCATAGCATATCTCAAAATGGTTGTCATCTATAATAAACTGTTATTATGTATTATGTAAGAAACACCCTTAAAGGGGTCCATGCTATGGCTATATACTGTATGGCATTATTGTTGAATCTCTCACAGTAAAAACACAGTAAATGCTAGATTCCTGAGGAAGTAACATCCATTTCCTGGTCAGTCAAGCAGCACAAGGAGTGTGTATGATAAGACGAGGAACACCCCCTCACCCCCATCACCACCACCCCTGCCGGACACACCACAAGTTTGTCCTCCACACACTCCACCTCTCCCTTCCTACGGCCCTCCCCGTCCTTCTGACTGCCCTTTTGGCCTCTGTCTCTTCAGCCCTCTGCAGCTGTATTTTCATCTAACAGCAGTGAACCACCATCACTCAAGATGGACTCCAGACCCCCCAACCTGCTGCTGCTGCTTCTCACCTGCCTCCTACACTACTGTAAGGACCCACCGTTGTGCTGCTTCAAGGATAAAGGATGTTCCTTCAGTTAATTAAACCTATATCTGATTCTCACTTCTGTTCTTTTCTTCCTATTCCTCTGCTTTTCTCCAAACACAGGGCAGTGTGCCAGAGGACAGTCATGTAAGTAGTACATTATACTGTATATTTGACTCTTGTTTAATAATTGGTCCAGAGGGTTGTAGTTTCTCCAGCGTTGAGACAGTTTTGGGTTATCTAGTCCTTGCTGTATTAGGCAAGAAAGATATTTTTACCTCGCACAGTTATTTTTTGCATGAAATGGGCATTGTATCATGCACTTCTGGCCTCCTTGATATTTTCAAGTCTTAAGTGAGATTCATTGAAGCTATTTTTAATCTTCTCAGGGGAAGCTGGGTAATCTTTCAAATCAGCATGAGTTTGAATGAACCTCCCAAATTTTGAATAGCTTTCAAACAACATGTATTTGAATTAAAATGCTGAATCCTTCTTGTTTTCATCTTGAGCTGTGTTTATCTGGAGCTCATAGTTAGGTAGCTATAAAAAGGCAGTCAGTGTCTTAAAGGAATAATTCAACAGTTTGGGAAAGACACACTTCTTGCCGAGAGTTAGATTTATACCACTCTCCTGTACCACGCTCAATATAAGACTACAGCCAGCAGGCGGTTAGCTTAGCTTAGCTTAGCGTGAAGACTGGAAAAAGGGGGAAACAACTAGCTAAGGTCAAGGTAACAAAATCCACCAATAAAGCTCACAAATAAACCTGAACTCTTGTTGTCAGTAACCAGCTGAAACTCCAGGAAGTTACTGCTTCTGGTCAAGAAATATTCTTGTACATAAAAGCCAGTAAAATAGTGAATTATCAGTTTTATACATCGGTTTTTGCACAGATTAAACAAAAGATATCTGACGTGTTAGTTGGTGAGCTTTAGATGCGCAAGTAGAGAGATTTTGTTATTTTTTTGGACAGAACCAGACTAGCTGTTTCCCTCTGTTTCCAGTGCTTCTTTGTGCTAAGCTAAGCTAATCAGCTGCTGGATGTAGCTTCATATTTAGACATTTTTGAGACATTAGCGTACATACATGAGGGTGGTATCAATCTTCTCATCTAACTCTCGGAAAGAAAGAGGATAAATGTATTTCCAATAATGTTGAACTACTTTAAAATTGCATGTATATTTACAACTAATTTTAATTCAACTCTACTGCTTTTTTTCCAGAGCTTTAAATGAACTTTCTCTACATATTTCTACAGTGGCTGAGTTAGTCATTTACTGCCTCAGTCCCTCCACATCACTGAGCCTAAACTCACAGCAGTGCTTTGAGGATGTGGACTTAAGTGATTGTTTCGTGGCTGTTGAGTTACACCATGCTGTTGTTGCTGAGGGAGAGCAGAAGCTGGGATAAATCAACTCAGCTCTCCCGGGGGGGGGCAGAGAGGGTCAGATGCTGTTTGTTGAAGCTTTGTCCTTCCTTCAGCACTGTTACTGTGCAGGAGACTGGAGGCCAGGGAGCACCTTCCTTCACTTCCTTAAGACTTCACCTTTATTGTGAAGAGAATAATAGATCCTGACTGTTGTATTGTATAACTGGCTCAGTCACTGATGTTGGTTTTACACAAACAAGACATGCGGTCCTAATTATTTCTTTCTATGTGTGTGTGTGTGTGTGTGTGTGTGTGTGTGTGTGTGTGTGTGTGTGTGTGTGTGTGTGTGACATTTGGACCTCCAGCATACACTATAGATATCGTTGGCCTTACAATCCTACCCAGCAGCACAGTTCAGAGCGGGACACCGGTGACCCTACACTGCCAGGTCAAAGTCAGTCATGACAACATCCCTCACCTGAATCATACTTTTCAGCTCACACGGGACGACATTCCAGTCCACTCCTCTTCCACTGTAGAAGACACAGTCGTATATGAACTTAACCCGGCCAGGGCAGCTGACTCTGGGAGTTATGAGTGTCGTGTCACAGTCAAGGACAAGAGCAAAGCAAGCTTCAGCCAAAAACTCAACGTCAGAGGTAGAGCTATGTATTGGTACAATAGATTTTAAAAACAAAGGTTGATTTGTTTTCAATTGGTTAGATTTGTTTGTTGTTATTGCTGATTTTGTCTGACAAGGGCGGTATGACATGAACAGTTTGATAATATACCTGAAATTCTTCCATATATCAGCACATTTTTGGGGAAATAATCAACACAAAGTAGTTGGACAAAACCAGTGTTTTTTTTTCAATTGATAAATAATTCACATTACTGCCAGCCAGTTTACACAGCATGGGTTGTAGACTGATTTCCTGCCTTCTGCAGTATAAATAATGTAAGCATTTTCAGACACCTACAACTTTTCTTGAGTTAAATATCAATCATATTGAATATATATTAGTTATTGTTTTGTAGATGTTATTCCATGAAAAATAGCACACTTCTTAAAATACTTCAAAACATAAACATATTGTGGATGCTGTAAAAAAAAGTGAGTTTTGTATTTTCTTCCTTATATTTTATTGCATAAGAAAAAAAGTATTTTGACTTAAAGCAAACTTTGGTAAATTATTATCAGGAATATAAATATACAACCTTTTTTAGTTAATAGGCTAAAACACACAAAATCCATGGGTATGGCACTTTAAATCCTCAATATCCGTTGTAATTTCATACACTATACACCCAGGCAGCTCATATAATGTGTACTATTATATCTGAACAAACAACATCAGTACGTAGATTAATGGCTTTAATTCCCACTGTCCTATTGGGTTTTCCTCTCCTCAGGCCTGCAGACCCCCATTCTGCAATTGAATAAGACTGAACCCTATGAGAGTGAGGAGTTCACAGCCACCTGCAGTGCTCCGGATGAGAAAGGATCCCTCATCTTCCGGTTTTACCAGAGACTTAGGAATGGAGACTTTGAGAAGATAAAGCAGCCAGCGCCTAATGGGAACTCGTCAGAGACCACACTGGTCCTGAGGAGGATTGGAGACCACTACCTGTCCTGTGACTATGAGGTCAATTTGGTTTCTGGGGCCAGACGCTCCAACCGCAGCAACGAGACTTTAGTCATAGTCAAAGGTGATTAGTTAAAGAGCTGTCATGGCTCCAAGAAAATATCAGCTCGCTTAAAGGGGCTTGTGTGATTGACTCTTCTGAGTTGTGTCTTGCAGGACTCTACATTTCACCGGTCATGAATGTGCTGCCCTCCCCAGAAGTCTTTGAGGGTGATATAATAGAAGTGGTCTGTAAAGTGGTGAATCCACCGAAGAACGTTGAAGTATTCCTGACGAGGAACAGGAGGATCCTCAAGCAAGCCCTAGTCAGCCTCAATCATCGATTGACTGCGCAAGAAGGCGACTCTGGGGAGCTTGTGTGCAAGGCAGAGTGGGGCAATGTGCAGAAAGAAACCTATCAAACAATCACAGTCAAAGGCAAGCACTGGATAACTGTTTGTTACGAAATGTGTAAAATTACATTAAGTACCCCCTCATCATCAGTTGAAAGCCTTGTATAATGCTTGATTTTTGCTGTCCCGCTTCCACAGAGCTGTTTTCAAAGCCACAGCTGACCGTGAATCCCATAGACATATTTTTGGGAGACCGCTTCAAACTTACCTGCTCTGTCGTCATTTATTTTCCTGAGAGGATCAGCAATGAAAGCATACAGTTCTCCATCTACAAAGATAACGTCAAACTCAACCATGAAGAGACATACATCACTACGGCACACCCTTCTGAAAATGGCAACTACACCTGTAAAGCCCTGGCTATTTCTCTTACACACAGCATTGATAAAGAAAGCCAAACAGTTGTTGTTAAGGCAAAAGGTGAGTCATCAAATGCACGAAATTAAGCATGCTGACATTAGCACATCTAAATACAGCCTCACAGAGTAACTAGCATGGCCGTCGACTCTCGTTAATCAACGTCTGTCTTGTTTATTTTTCTGTTGCACTGACTAACTGGCTAATTATCTTATCCCCAGTTCCTCTTTCAAAACCCATGTTGAGTGTGGTGGGGGGAACGCTGGTGTTGGGAAAGAGCTTCCAGCTGCTCTGTCACAGTGACAATGGCACTCTGCCCATCACCTACACCCTGCACCAACCTCACATGCTGAGTGAGAGCAGGGTGGTAAGCAAGCAGGGGGAACAGGCCATCTTTAACTCCTCAGCCATCTACAAGTTTTCAGACTTAAATAGCTTTCTGTGCCACGCGAAAAACAGACAAAACAAGCCTCCCATGACAGGATCAGGGCTGCTACGTTCAACCATCATAGGTGCGTTGGATGACGACTCATTCAAACAAATTGATGTTAACATGGTGAACTACAGGTCTAACGTGTTTTACTCCATGCAGAGCCCGTGTCAAAACCAGTGTTGACCAGGCTCCACGGCATGGGGGACGTCTCTGAAGGGCAGGACCTGACTCTCGTCTGCTCTGTTCAGAGAGGCACTCTTCCCATCACCTTCACCTGGTACCGCACTGAGACAGAGGGTGCACTCGCCACCCAGACCTCCATGATACTGGAAGGATCCTACAACATCAGCATTGTCAGAAGAGAGCACCGAGGGGGCTACTACTGTCTGAGCACCAACCAGGCCAACGAAACCAAACAGAGCCACACTGTCATGATCGGAGGTGTGTTTTTATCTTCAGTAGATGATGGTCATGGGTGCGATTCTTGTGTGTCGATCTTTGTGAGGGCCAATTAGGGTTTTAGAGAGTTAGGATGTCTTTTGCAAAGTGAGACCATCTGTGTGATAAAGTCTGAAATTATATTTTGATTTGAGTTTGAAAATTTCCTCCATTATTTTGTAAACATGAAATATGTTTTTTGTGCTGTTGGAAAAAGAATAAGTTAAAGTGCTACGCCATAAGGGTACACAGATTGTTTTTTGACTCAGCATTTCTAAGGCACACTAACAGAGACCAACTTTAAATAATTGAGCCAATGAGTTTGAAGTATAGACACTGTGGCAATTATTACATAAAGTTATTAAATAAAATAATTAGGGCTGTCAAAATAACGTGTTCATTTCGATTAATTAATCTGAGAAAAAATAACGTGTTAAAAAAAATAACGCAGATTAATCCATTTCATATTGACGTTTGACCCGGAGCCATTCTAGCCACCATTGGACTGTAAAATGAAGGAGGGAGACGAGAATGTGCTGCCTGGATCATTAATTGGAACATTTACTTGTAAAAATCTTCTTCCTGCCAACCCTGGCTACCGAAATCTGGTGTCACTGATATGTCTGCACTTCTCTCTGGTGCTCTGATACAGACAGGCAACACAAACACCGCTGCACGTGACGCTAGTTAACACTATACTCAACAGCAGCTAACATTAGCCTACCGCTAGCTAGTTAACACTATACTCAACAGCAGCTAACGTTAGCCTACCGCTAGCTAGTTAACACTATACTCAACAGCAGCTAACGTTAGCCTACCGCTAGCTAGTTAACACTATACTCAACAGCAGCTAACGTTAGCCTACCGCTAGCTAGTATCTGGATTAAACACGGTTAAAATGCTGACAGCTAACTCTAAACGGTGTAAAGTTTGACTGTGTTTTACTGTAGAGGATTCAACACCGGTATGTAACAATCTGCAGCTGACTTCAGAAAAACAACACAGACGGTGCGTTCAATGAAACTGGTAAACTACAGCCTCGTGGTGCATTTGAAGTTATTGTAAATGTCCTTTTCCCATCGGGTGGTTGTTTTTGTCGTTCAACAGCAATTTACTAGTGAAATAAGTTATTGTTATACATTATTATTAAATCATTTAATTTTGACCATATGGCCTTAGCAATAAACAAGCCGTTCTTTAATGTCACCAACTGTTGTTTAGTACCCTTTTTTTTTCTTTTCTTTTTTTACTTTCTTAAAAAGTATCGGTTCAGGCACCGTTAATTATGTATGCGATTAATTTTGATTAATTAATCACAGAGTATGTAATTAATTAGATTAAATGTTTTAATCGATTGACAGCCCTAAAAATAATAAATATTTAGAAAATGTAAAGTAAGTGCTGGTATTTGCATTCATTCACATGTTTGGCATCCAGCTACCACTCTCTTCTCTATGAGGAGCGCAGGTGTGAACACTTGCATGATCAGGAAATGAAAGTATTATATATGTATACCCAGACGTGAAAGACACTACACTAAGCAGAAATTCTGTGTTTTTAAATCTAATTATAATATGATTCATACCCATCCATATATTTCATTCAAATGTATTCTGCAGTGAAGATGGCTGGCTGGAAGAAAGGTTTTATCGGTATTATTGTCTTCTGCATCCTGCTCATACTGGCAATGAGCCCCATTTTGGCCTTTAAAAGACGTCTCCTTTTATATAAGAGGAAAAGAACTGGCGAGCTGTCGGTGTAAGTAACATTGCTCATATTCGTATCTACCATCAGTGTTTTGGAGGTGAAGAATGTGATTAACAAGAGTGGGTAATAATGCAGTTTCCTGTTTTAAAAAGCTGATTGTGTTTTGTGTCCACCTCCTCGTAGGAAGTCAGCCAGCACCAAAATGGAGCGGCTAAGCCTCACCCAGGCCGAGGTCAATCAGGCTGCCAATGGTAAAGTCTTTCATGCTCATACAAATACTGAGCCGCAAACTGTACTTAAGAGCAAAACACGAAATTCATTTTAAAAATGTTTTCTTTGTTTACTGTTTAAACATGAAAGTGTTGGTATATACTGTTTCAACAACCACCATTGTTGCTGTTTTTGTCTCTGTGTAGTCACTCCAGGCATGATAGGAAAGAGTGTTTGGAGTGAACATGCATCAGGCTCTGGTGAGTGTGTAGACAGTTTTACTGTTTTTTAATTAATCCCATGAAAAGAGCAAATCTAACAATGTGTTAATCTGTCCTTCAACAATTTCTGGCATCCCTACTCTATCTGTGATTCTCAGCCCTGAACCTACTGGTTGCTACTGAAGACGTAAATTAAAAAAAAAAATCACAAGTACATCGTTCCATTAAAATAAAAAAGCAATTTCATTTAGCAGCTTGTCAATGTAGTTTTAAGCAAAAGGTACTCAAAGGGGAATAGATAATGTATTTGTTGGGGACTATTTTCGGCTGTGGATTAATACACATTTGGTGCACTAGTGAGTATTTCCAGCTGCAGGACAATGTATGTGGGATCAACTCAAAGGAGCATGTCACTCAATTCAACAGTGTGGCCCGTTGGTGTGCTTTAATAGTGGACAACATTTAAGCTATATTTGACTTTGGCCAAGCAGACAAGAAAGACAAATATAGATTATCAAAAGTGTTATCCTTTAAATGTTACCTAATTTGCCTGCTATACTCTTTGATTTAAATATTTTATAAAAATGCTATGAAGTATTACTACAGCTTGCTACTCATCGTACTGCAGATTCTGAGGACCAGAATAGTGTGACCGCTCCAGAAAAGCCAGAAACTCAATACGCTGAGGTGCAGACCAGAGAGGCAGATCCTAACAGAGGTGAGACTGCCTCTGAATTTGAATATTATTAGTATAATCTTTTTGAATTTAATAAACACTGTCTAAAATACTTTGTGTATTTGGTTGTTGACAGCACTGGTGAAAAAGGGCACAGACACGGTGTACAGCAAAGTGCGTAACTCCAAGCAAGGTATGACTAACATCCTGCTCTTCATTCATGTCCCACTTACGTTGATGTGGTGAGAGAAATGAAGCTGCTTGCTGACTTTTGAAAAAGAAAAAGCGCCAGGAAACAGGATCAACTCCAACTCTAAACATATGCATTGTTATTGAAAGAATGTCCCATTAAAACAGAAGGCCCGGTCCCCAGGTGTCCACTTCCTGCTTTCGTCAAAGAGAACTTCCTGTTCTAACAATCAGAGCAAAAGAGTGTGTACATCCGTTAGCAACACGCTCCATTGTTTCATACTCATGGGGGAAACTTGTCCATTGTTCAGTCATTGGCTCCTAATAACTCCTTATGCTTTAAATGTCAGCTCTAGTGATACTATCAATGATGCACAGAAGTACAAGAAAACACAATAGGCATGTTTTTTGCTCTATGTGCTCTAAGAAGAGACTTGCTTGTAGATAAAGACTGTATTAGCACATACATATTAGTGTAAATGTGTGCAACACGATAAGCTCCCAGTTTTCAGGGATGTGGGCACTGTTCATGGGAGTGCTCCTGATGACTATACAAGCCCTCCTTTAATCCTCAGAGTCCTTTTGTTTCCTGAGTTTGTCCTTTTGCTTTGTTTTTGCAGGTGTTCCAGAGCAGGCTGATGGTGTAAGTAGAAACACACACACATCACGCGTAACAGTGCATGCACACACTACAAAAAGGCAGACACACACTCATAAATCTGTGATGTCTTTGCTCAGAGAGACCTCTCACTGACGGACACAGTGCAATAAACGGAAACCCCGTGGAGTTTGTAGACAGGTAACTGAAAGTATTGTATTCTAAGTAAAACACTCGCTTCATTTTACTTGTTTGAAAATGTGTGATAATTTACAAATAATTATGTAGGTGTCCCGCAAAGAACTATGCAATTTGGCACTAATTGTGTTCAATTGTTACACTCCAGTTTATTAATTCCAGTGAATTGACCTTAGTAAACCTCAGTCAGTAGGTCAACTGAACATTCAGAAATGTGTCTACAGGCAAACATACAGTTCAACATGTACGAGGGATAATGATTCCTATGATAGAAAAATGATTGTACATTTTTACTTGTTTACGTGTTTTTCTTTCTCCCAAAATCAAGAACTGCTTTTAAACTCAACTTACTAAGCAAAATAGAAGAACAAAACTTTTTCAAAACTGTCGTTTTAGTCATGCTAGCAGCGTTTCTCTAGGGATGGCAATGTCGATTGTTCCACCATGTTGGTCCAAATTGAAATATTTCAGCAAGTTTTCATTACCATGAAATTTTGTACAGACATTAATGGTCCCCAGAGGTTGAATCCCACTGACTTTGGTGATCCTCTGACTTTTTCTCTATAGTGCCATCATTGACTTTTGTGTTTTTAGTGAAATTTTCTTTGAAACTATGGTTTGCCATTACATTTGGTACACACATTAATGTTCACCTCAGGATAAATTGTTTTTTAGAGAGGAAAGCTGAGATATGAAAGGGGAGAGAGGAAGACATGCAGGAAAACCGTCACAGGTTGGATTCAAACCCTAGACCTTCTGCATCGAGGAATAAACCTCCTCTGCACATGTACGCCCGCTCTACCAACTGAGCTAACCGGCCACAACCTATGCCGCTTTCATCAGCCACAGCTACAGGCTACTTTGCGTTTAGTGTTAGCAAATGTTAGCATGCTAACATACTAAACTAAGATGGACATAAACATGGTAAAAATTTCTCCTGCTGAACATCAGCATGTTAGTATGCTGATGTAAGTACAGTCTCATGGAGCCTCTAGCATGACTGTAGACTCCTGTTTCCCTATAATATGTACCAATTACATGTATTTTTTTCCACTTTCTAGAAATTATTCGGAAATAAAGTCCTACCCAACAGTATGAGTTATTATATATTTTGACCTTAAAATATCAGTGCAAGACAGATCTGAAACTGTAACTTTCTGCTTAAAACAAATGAGTTGACATACAATATACAAATACATACATTACAAGCAGTCGGTCTGCCATGCTGATCGATATAGTCCTGAATGTCATGCAATCTTTCAGACGGTATCAGTTTTATAGTTAGTGATCCAGCCCCTATTGTTTCTTCACATAAACCTCATATTTCATGGTTTTGTCACTTCTCAGCAGGGGTCAGTGGAGTATGCACAGCTGAATCATGATACAGATCACCACAGTGACCACGGTAACCATGCTGACCACAGTGTCCCGGATGACTACATAGATGACATTGACGACAGTGTTCACATCAACACTGCGGACCAGGGGGAATGCAAACATGACCCAATGCCCAACTGTTAACTGACCAACAAGAATATTTATTCCCTTATTTATCCGGCTCGTTAATGCAGCTGGAATGTTTTGCTCTAAAAGACCTTAAACAGCTCTAAGCATTCATGTACTTTTTGTATTTTTGTAACACTTTGCAAGGAACATCCCACATTGTAAATTCACTTGCTTTGTTGTTTGAAGGGCAAATAAAATGTGTTTGTTAAAGTGAAATGTTTCTTCTTCCTTCTCTGGTAGTTATTCTTGCCAAAACACAGAAAGAGGATGTGTGTTGTGTCCGCAAAGGAAAAGACATTCAAGTCTATATCCTTCCACTGGTGGCAGTGGTGACAGGATCTGAATAGAAAGGCAGGTCTTTGAAGTGAGCAGAGTAGTGATACTACTACCTCTTTAGTGACAGCTGTGAGAATCAGTGCTTTCTGTTTAAACCACTAGAGGACAGACTTCAGGCAGCACTGCATGGAAACTCAGTGCCATCTGGCTGTGATCTCTCTCACTGCGAGGGGGGCTTTCACTGTGTTGTCATAGCATCAGTTTCATCACATATATCACTTTCATTTTCCATTATCTAAGCTTTAATTGAATGATATAACATGAACATATGCAAGGTCCCCACCAGATATACACCAGGTATTTTTAAAAGGAAATTAAAGACCTATCTTTTTATGTAATCTGGTTTTTAATTTAGAGTAATGTCATAGCATTAGTTTTATTTTTTTATTTTTTGTTTTATATCATTTGTTAAACCTGGTGATTATTTTATTCTGTTGGCTTTAGTTTGTGTGTGTGTGTGTGTGTGTGTGTGTGTGTGTACAGTCACTGGGACAGCATCACAACTGTGCAAATGCAGTCATGAAACTTTGCAGGTGTGTAGAACCGTTTTCTCATGAACAATGTCAGAAGAATCAGGAGTTCCCTTCTCACACATGTCGCACACAACAATCCTTGAGGACTATCACAAGATGGTCTCTAAATTTAGAAGTATTTTACAATAAATCATTGTTATGTACTCTGAAAATTCTCTGACCTTTTTCAAAGACCTGTGGATGTCAAAAGTGACATACAGGCATGTTGCACATACAAGGTCTTTACCTGTCAGCAGGTGAAATGGGGCTAGTAGAGCAAATGACAAAGGTGTTGCACTGGACCTGAATTGGAGGGCATTCTTTGGGTTCACTCAGTTCACGGCAACTGCTGTCAACAGTCTGGATTATGAGGATCTGCGTTTTGACAAGAAGCTGTTAGGAACACTGCACAGCAGATCAAATCTATGTGGGAGTCTGTAACACCTGACACCAGAGCTAACACCGACAGCCTGCCACCGACTCACACACTTTAGACTCCATTCTTAGCACAGACGAACGTATACACTCTTCATCTTCATTATCTGCCTGCCTGGAGTTTGTTCTTATGCTTGTGTGTGTGTGTGTGTGTGTGTGTGTGTGTGTGTGTGTGTGTGTGTGTGTGTGTGTGTGTGTGTGTGTGTGTGTGTGTGTGTGTGTGTGTGTTATTCCAATTGACAGAGCTGTCTGATCGCTCCTCTTCCTCCAACTCTGAGTTCTGTTCACTGCTGCAGTTGTGCTTAGTCATTTCACGAATGTGTGCATAATACGTGGCACCAGGGTGTGGTACAAAATTATTAACACCATTCCCTCAGGCCCCCCGCCCCAAAGCTCTCACATGCAGAATGATTCGTGTGCTTCTTGGCCTCTGTGGGCTTCTTCTATCTATGAATGGATACAGCTTCAGCTCTGAGGTGCCAAAATGAAAACCCACCCCTGCTCTGAAGACGGGACATCTCAGTCGACTCATGGTTAATTAATCACATTACTTAACCAGGAGGCCAGCCTTGACAGGAAGGGAACAGCATATTCTGAGCACCAGAGATCAGACAGAAAGGAACTGATACTGTGTAACATAAGTAACTTATATTATCAGAGTTTTTAAAAATAGTTGGAGTTGGATAACAACACAGAGGGCAGAGAAAAACCTAGCCTGAACTTGCTTTTGTTTTATTTCTGGATGCATTTGACCAAAGGACAAAACCACAAAGTCATATTACACCCGTTTTAACCAGAACGTTTTAAAACTGTGTATGAGACTGCCAGGGAAGTAGTGAGTGCTTTGAGTGCATTCTCGTTTCAGACACGGAACACTTTGCCCAAGGATGGTGCTGTTCTGCCTTTAGATCATAACTGTCTGTCAGGGGGGAAGATGGGGGATTTACTACTGTTCCCAAAGCTACGATGTGTGAGGTCATGTACAGACCTTTAGGGTTCCTATTACAAGGAGGCACCCACCCCCAGAGTAATACTGTAATGATCATTGCCAAACGTGTGGTGACTGAGGAAAGGGGCTTGGTTCTGTACATACATATAAGAGTGATCGCTCTTACAGGCCTAGCAGAGTCCTCCGTCCCCTCTTTATTACCCCACGTCCGCTGTTCGTGTCTACGCCACGTAACCTGATCCAGCTCCTCCTGTATCTAGAGCACGACTCCTGCCATTGGCTTCTGTGCTAAAATTAGCATATTGACCCCTGTGAAATGCGTTCTGGTAAAATCTTGTCTTCGACTTGGCCTTATGGGGCCAGTGCTGTTTGTGGTCTTCAGATGCAGCAGTGAGGTCATTGTGTCCACCTCATCTGTCTTGCTCCTGCAAATGAACTTTTATGTTAGAGAGATGTTCTTATCCATCATGTAACTGACCTAAATGTTATATATTTTACATATATCATTCTATGTATTTCTTTCATACACTATATTGTTCACATATGCTGTACTACTACTCTTGTATTAATACATTCTTGTAATCAAGGTGCAGTTGCAGTAGTTGTAATAGCAGCAGTATATTCCACATCACTGTATGTAGGGCTGTGTTCATGAAGAATATTGACTTTACAGGACAGTTTGTGATGGCACCACATAGATTTAAAGCAAAGACATAAAAATCTATCTCTATCTGCATCAAGTGATTTCTCGACCCATATAACTCAAGTTGTGCAGCATTACTTCTGAATTCCATCATTTCTTAATAACTGCAAAGACAGAAAATAACAAATGATGAAGACAAACGAGTTAAGAAGTGTTAAATTCAATGTTTTATTACAGGTATTTTTAAATAATATTTAATAATAGTATAATGGGTATATTTGAGGAACGGTCAAACTTGTAATCATTGTTTCTAATTTTCACAATGTGCTAGAGAATATTTGCTTTAAACTGTGAACTTGTCGATACATTATGCAAACTATGCCCTCAAGTCAATGTCAAGCCTTCCAGCTTACTTGCAATAAAAAGTAATTAGGAGTCTATGGAGTTATTTATCAAAAGGATGGCATTTCATGGCTCATTTGTCTTCCTACATACCACTATAGGAGGCTCATTAAAGAGTCGTGCTGGGACATTTGGAATAAGTGCCTGCAATAGTGCGCTGTCTAGGTTTGTGTCTGTCTAAAACCTATTAAATAGATATTACTGAAGAACAGTAATTATTTATGCAAATTATAGGTGTTTATATAATACATCAGACACAGCAGTTTCCTGGTGGGAAAATGGTGGAAGTAAAAATTAAATAAGTAAAGCCTTGAACCTGGCATAACTTCGGGTGTATCTTCACTTTATACTATAATAATAATAATAATAATAATAATAATAATAATAATAATAATAATAATAATAATAATAATAATAATAAGTATTATTATTATTATTATTATTATTATTACTTTTATTTCGCCTTTCATGAAACCCAAGGACATTTTACAGAATTACTGTGGCTAAGCTAAAGGAGGTTATAGGCTGTAGTAAATAGGTAGTGTTTCAGGAGTTTTTAAAAAATGTCCAGGGATGTAGCATTTCGGATATCTGCAGGGAGGGTGTTCCAGAGGGATGGGGCTGCAACACTAAAGGCTCTTTCTCCGAAGGTACAGAGTCTGGTGTGGGGAATGGAGAGCAGGCCAGCGTCTGAGGACCGCAGGTTTCGGGGTGGGGTGTATGGCTGGAGGAGGTCGGAGAGGTACTGTGGGGCCAGGGCATGGGGGGATTTGTAGGAGAGAAGGAGGATTTTACATGTGATGCGGGACTTAATTGGGAGCCAGTGAAGGTGGATGACGGTTGGGGTGATGTGTTGCCTGGTCTTGGTGTGGGTGAGGACCCTGATGGCAGAGTTTTGGACATACTGGAGCCTGTGTTACTGGGGACCCCAGACAGGATTCCATTGCAGTAGTCCAAATGGGAGGTTATGAAAGCATGAATGATGGATTCTGCCACAAATTCAGAGAGTGATGAGTCTGGAGATGTTTTTGAGAGGAAAAAAGGCTGATTTGGTGATGGATTTGATGTGAGTATGGAAAGAGAGGGTGGAGTCCAGGATTACACCAATGCAATCTATTACCTCAGTGAGAAGTAATCTATTACTCTAATCTGTAAACCCGACCCCGGATAAGCGGACGAAGATGGATGGATGGATGGATGTAATATAACAGTACATACAGTATATTTTGTATTCTTGTCATTGAAAAGCAGCCACATGTCACTGTGCTGTATCAAGGCTGCAGGCTAAAGGCAGCTCAGGCATGAATTTCTGTGAAAGAGTGATACTCCATTGTCCTGCTTAGTAAAGGTTGGATTTAGTAAGTACACCTGCTCGATGTCCTCCATATTTAATTGCATAAGCTCTCACAGATCCATCCAGAACATTAATTCACCATAACCTTGTGCAGCCTGCTCAGAGCACACAGCGGCAGTGAAGGTTCACGTCCTCTTCTTCACCAAACACACACACATAGCATCAACACATTAGGCACACATATGCACAACTTGTAACCCCTGAACTCCTTTTCCATGGATGCAGGCTTCAGCTAAGGTAACCCTATCCTCACACAAACAGTCTGCCAGCCTCGGTGCTACTCCCACTCCCCTCTGTGCTAAGTCTGAGCCCTCTCGAAATCACTGTGTCCCGGACAGCTGCTGCGCCTGTTTACTGCCTCTACCTCTTTGCAGGGCAGCGTTCTTCATGCTTGGTCAATGTCAGCAGTAGCGCCTCTCAATGGGACAGATTTTTCCCCCTTGTCCGCTGGATGGCTTACAAATAACTATTCTAAACAGTCTATAAAATGTTCAACCTTCTCGATTGACTATTTATACATAGCTGTAGTGGAAGTCTTTTACAGTAATTCTGGTTCATATGGGTCACTGGAAAATATTAGACTGTAAAGTGTTTATAAGGACATATGTACAGTCCAGACTCAGTGGCATGGGTTCTAATGCTCTGCCCTTTCTTATGCCAGCTTTTAGACATGGCCCAAGCAGTTATATTTCTCTTGGAACAAAAAACACATTTACACTCCCAGTGGTCTGCACCTGTTATTGTTTAGGTCTACATGATAGCTATTATATTAATTAATGTTTTAAAACTATGTTAATGCCTACATTTTACCTGAAACCCAAATGAATTGAGGTATCATGTTTTATCTGAGCTCATGTGCATAAGTTCGTAGAATGGAATATACACAATCATTTCTAGCTGCTCTCTAACATAAGCACAGCTCTCTGTGACTACAAATTGACTCTCCACTGGAAGAGAAACAAGATAATATGTGGCTTTTCTGATAAAAACTGACTACAAGTTCTAATGGGACTCTATAGGCTTAACCACTCAAACTAATTCTAACTCATGGGGCAGTAAAAGGCCAGAAAAGGTTCGAACATGTATATTATTTGAATAGCATGGTGTTAAAAAAGCATATTCATTCAGTTTGTAGTAATGAGTATGGACCAATTCCCATGGAAACTATTTGCTCGTGATTGGGGGGGGGGCGGTTAGGGGTCTGGCAACTTTAGAGTCCGGAGGCATGGGAACCACGAGGGCCATGCCATGTATTTTAGGACCAGATGGCAGTTGGGCTCTTTTTCAACAGCAAATGGCTCAATTTACTTTTGGTTGGCTTGTGTAATGTGCTCACTTGGCTCTGTGTCGGGGAATCATCCTTTTTATGAATTCACCTCATGCCAACTGATCTTGTAGTCTACATGCACACGAGGCTCCACTGAGACCGTGATGCCTAATAAAAAAGCACAGGAGTTGTGCTGTAGCTGCTGTTTCGTTTAAATGACAAAGCAAATATTAGAGAAAAAATGTGTTTACTTTCCTTAAATACACTAACTTGAGAGTGGCTTTTCCCTGGTGTCCATTATGTTAATAGTTCTTTATGCAAAGCATTATTGATGTCACTTTAAATCAACTGTAGTGATACAACTTCTGTAGCCATTTTGTGCTCAAACATTACATACTGTATATCCCTAATGTTGTCATTTAGTTGCTGTTGTATCAGTCGTATGGAAGTAAAGCTATAGTAGTTACCTGGATGTTACCTCAGCTGAGTATGCTGACTTCTCTATTTATACTAAATGAAAGGGGAATGCCATTAAGGATGTAATGCACCAGCTGCATCTAATATACGTATAATACTGATTTCCCTTTCGTCCATGAGGGCTGGGAAGTTGAATTAGCAGTAGACAGATACAAGATATTCTACTACAAATCCAATTATTGTGATGCCTAGCAAATACCTATTCTAGGTTTTAAATGTTGAGACTGAATATCAGGGTATAAATTTCCCCAAGATGTAGGCATCTCAACAGCTGCAGGCATCATGGTTTCCCTCTTTCTCGCTGAACAACAGACTCGTTCCTGATTTAGATTCCAACTGCTTTTTTCTCAGCCCACTGCTCACGCCATACCCAGATCCTTTTAAGCCCGAGTGAGAACCTCCCGTTGGGCCTTAAGAGGTCCAGACAGAGACAAATCTTTACACGGTTTACCATCTAGTGATCCAGCTGTGTTTATACGTACGCTGCCTGTTGAGAAATGTACCACTACTCCTGTTGTCCCTGTAGAAGAAAATGAATTACCTAAAGGTTTTAGTCTCATTTTATCATGATATCATCTTCTCTGTTCACTGATAAAGTTCCTATTATTTTCTCTGATCAACAAACTTTTAGTGTCTCCGGGGTAATTAAGTCTGTCTGCCTTTTGTCTAGCTTCAAAACAAAGCATTTTACTTTGGTCACTGTTAGTGAGACCTTTTGTTTAGAGCCCAAGCTGGCTCCAGCAGTGTTCAAACCTCATTTAAACAAAGGAGCGTTTTTCAATAGTTTGAGCGGACGGTATTGGGTCTATGCAAATCTACTCAGATAGTTTTGTGAGTGAATGTCTTTTCAGCTTTTGTTATTCTGTTGCTTCCTGTAACCTTGTATAAAACCCTGACCAGAAAACTCATTCTGATCAGAGAGAATCCTACAGCTTCTTGTGAGCTTCTGTCTCCTCTGTGCAGTGAATAAAACTCATCTGAACCAGCAACTGAATTGGACCTGAGAGAACTTGTTTTTCTACATCACCCATGGAACTGTGTGTGCCTGGGTCAGCAGGGTGGTTTCTGAGAATAGGCGGTGTTTTGGCAGAAGGTCTGCGTTTTCTAGATGCCCTGTGCCTAACTTCTAAAATTCCTGCTTAGAGTCCTAACAAAGCTGTGAAGCTACGGATTGTTTGTGCATACATATGGATTATTCAAACACTGACCTTTTTAGACAAAGTTTATGAGGATGACAGCCTGCATTCATAACATGCTAAACACAGACAGGACGCTTCACAACTCTTATTTTTAGGCAATGTAGTCACCAACCTGCCTGCTACCTGCATCACGCAAGTCAGTTGGGTGTTAAGCAATGCAGAGCTGGCTTTTTTTGTAACATGTATAGCCCAAGTGATAAGCCTCTGTGACAGATCACTATTAAAATTGTCATTCTTTTGGCTCCAGCTCTATGTGTCCTGAACTGTGTGTCCCTGAATACCTAGCTGTACAGTATAGTGAGATACTGTTGTAAAGGGATGCAAATGGATCACTGGTGGCACCCATTGGCAGATTGTCAACTAGATTTTGTATGTTTATAATATCATGGAGCATTGAGAAATAATATCAGGGCCAGAATCACAGTTAGGGATATTGTTTACTATTAGTGGCTAATGTATTATGTAGGGACCAGCCATGTGTCATTTATGAGTGGAATGCATCATTGATAGGCAGCCTGTGAATGTGGAATGTGCATGTGAAAGAGAACCCAAGTAGCAGCAGCTTGAGCAGCACAGAGACACACAGACAGACGAACTGACATGGTTTAAAGTTTATTGTTATTCATGTTTATGTTAGAGCAGAGTACCACAGGTTATTATTATGCATTTATTTTCTTGAAATGTTTATTGTTGTAATGTTTCAATTATTAATGTTATTCTTTAAATTGATATTGATAAAATAAAAGGCAAAATATGTTTATGGTCAGAGAAAAATTCATATGATGCACATCCTGTTTTCGGCAAGTCATACAAGGAACTACTATTTAATGAGTGCATGCACCAAAAAAAGTGTTCATGTCGTTAAATCGTTAAAATCATTAAAATGTTTCAGTTATTAATTTCATTCTTTAAATTGATATTGATAAAATAATGGGCAAAATAGGTTTATGATCAGGGAAAAATTAATATAAGGCACATCCTGTTTTCGGCAAGTCATGCAAGGAAGTGCTATTTAAGCAGTGCATGCACCAAAAAAGTGTTCATGTGCCCAAAATGTGATCCAACATGAGACTTTGTTTTGACTACCAGTATCAATACTCAGAACTTCCTTCCCTATCAGAGGCACACACAGGGCTGCAGCTATCATTGTGGACACTGTGGGCATGTCCTCTGTATTTTTAACTTCATTTTCAGGAAATCTGGAGATTTTAAGCGCCCTTTGGGAGTTTATGTTCTGCTATTAAAAAATAACACTTGGTGGATATTTTATAATTTGATACCTGCACTTTCTGTTCTCAATATACTTAAATCTGACTTATTTTAGGCCAACAGATGATGTAGAGATAACTTTAGTCCTTGCAGTAAAGATAGCTTCGCAACATAATCAAACTGCTTTAGATATTTATGTTAGGAGATATTTAGACAATATAACTAAACGAGTTCCAGGGTAACTATTAATATAAGCTAGAGATACCTAGGATTGTCACCCCTAACCCTAAAAAGTCACGTTGAGGGAGGTAGGAGTTGATGACACCACGCAGATGTGTGACATTGTCCCTTTCCTGTCAATGTTTGTTGTTGCTAACATTGTCTTTTGGCAATGTTCCATACACCTTAATGTTTTCAACTCTGACTTCTTGGTAATTTGACAGATCGTAACATGCAAGGCAGTCTGGGACTATGTATGGAAAGAAGCTGAAACACGTGCGACCTCTCTCTCTCTGGCATTTAGTCCAAGAGCAGGCCTAACATCGCTCCGGGCTGTAACAAACAAACATTTTCGTTTTTCACATGCTGAGGTTCTCCTTTTTTCTGCTGAGGAAGTTTCTGTGGAGAGGAGTGAAGGGAAGCTGGAGGGAGTATCCCCAGTACTCAATGCTATATAAGAGACTTTGGAACCTGATAGCTGCTTCTAAAAGTCTCTCCCTGGAGCTGTGAACATTCAAATAGTATCACTTCAATTTGTCTAGACATTAGTTCTAAGCCTCTGTTCCCACTGTTTAGAGACCAGTAGTGCGGGGAGGTGATGAAAAATAATTTGTGTTGGCATTTAGAGCTGGGGTCAACTCCTATCATAACAGAAGTGCATTGATCATTTCCTGCTGGGATAAACTGAGTTATGTGATCTCCCTCCTCTGGTTGTGTAATAAACAAAACTGAAAATATGCCACAAAACGGTCCTAAAGTGCATGTGTTCAGTTCTGAAAAAAAGTTATCTGCAGGTTTTCTGCTGTCACAACTGTTGTACTCTACGACAGTTATGAAGGTGAAAAGGGGTGCGCAGAAAACCTTAAAGTGATACTGAATAGTAAAGTATGTAGAATATGCAGCAACGCATTAGAATAGCTGCAAATTACAACAGAGGAGATCAGGTTCGGGAGCAGGTCATATCTTGGAGTTGTGGTGAGATACACAAACCTGAGGATGGCAGCTACGCTATTTCTTCTGTTACATTGGCAGCATCTGTGAAATGCCCAAGGTTTTGTGAACCATTTATAACCAGCTCTGCCCATCGTAGAAATCTGTCTGGGGGCAGCTGGTGCCACCAGCACAACATTACAGCACCATTCTCACATACTGCATGAAACTTGTTATTTTATATTTTGAATAGTAAAAATGTAATAGGAAAATAGGATTACTGTTTATAAGAAATGCAACATTTTTGCTCTATGTGTGTCAATCTTACTTTGGAAGGCAAAGTTCAGTGTTGTAAATAGCTGTGACTTCAGCGGCATTTGAAGGGAGAGGTTACATTTAGTGGCTTTGCCCCCCACAGTTAGTCCCACACACAACCTCCTCATTGGGTGAATTTTATTGGTGTATCTGGTTATGAATCAAAGGGCAAGCATGAGCAAGTGTCACATGATAACGGACCTGCGGGTCAAATAGAAACATGGAGAAACATAAACTTAAAGATCTCCACTTTATTCTAAAAGTAAAACATGGGTGGGGTTTTCAAATCAATTTCTAATGTTACTGGTCTAACTAAGGCAGTGGAAGAAGATGTACTTCAAAACCTTACTAAATAAAAGTATCTAAGTATTATCAACCAAATGTACTAGGTAAGTATTTATTGTGCAGTCAAATGTTCCCGGTCAATGTTTTACTATTATATATAATGTTTTCTGAATTGATGTTACTGCTGCATCAATGTGTATGTTGCATTTTACTGCTGTAAATGTTTAAGGTTGTGTTCATTTTAACTCCTTTAGATTTACTGGGTAGTTTAATCCTACAGTAATGATTCATATTCTATAAGATCATCATATGTTTGTAGCCACCACTGAACTAAGGTTATATTGCACCATTAGGTATGACGCAAGCAGACAAATCAACAACACATGCCAAAATGAAATCATGTGCTATTGCTGTTTGCTGTTGTTTATATGTCCTCCACTATACCTCTCATTAATAGAAACAAAACAATGTGATTCACACACAATGATGTATATAACTGTAACTTGTAATAACCCATGATTGGGAAGCCTCCTGTGCATTTGAGGTATGGTCTTCCTCTTCTGTCAATATTTAGCTCTGAAATGTTTATGTGGGAAGTTGTAGGTCTCAAGACTCAAAGGGAACATTTTGGTTGTCAACATTTTTTATGAGGGGTGGGTGCCGTGTCAGAAGGCATGTGACTGTACAGTGGGAGGAACTGGAATAGGGCCACTCATTTCTAAGCTGAAGTCACTGGATATTAGCCCTAAAATAGCCCTACAAAGGGTATATATGGGTCCTCTCCCATTTGCCCCACCAGACAACGATTCTGTGCAACAGCAAACACACTGTGCAAAAGATCATTTTAAATTTAATTAGGAGAAATTCACAGCAAGTGAAAAAAGGAGGACCATACAAGCTAAAAGAAGGTGATTGGATCATAGTGAAGCAAAGGATTTGAGAAGTATTTTGCAGTAACAGCAGGAGATACTCCAGCTGGGAACTTAAGGGATAAGAAGTGAGCGAGGAGAGGACACAAAGGACACAGAGCAAAGGATACTGCTCATTTATTGGATTGGTGCGTTCTCTTGGATTTCTCCCTTCCCTCCTCCTGGGCTGACAGCATAGGGGGAGGCAGAGCCGCAACCACCGCAGGGATGAAGTACAACTACCATGTACCGGCGTCAACGTACACACGCAGTTCACAGTACACACCAACATACAACACACCTAGCTATCACACTCCCTCACATTACACACCATCTACACCACACTACACCTCTGCATATACCTCTCCAACGAAGTACACCCCGACACAGTACAGCACGACGCATTACACCCCATCACAGTACACGTCCACTTACAAGGCTGCATCAACTTACATCCCCTCCTACAGCAAAGAGTCACGGTACAGTTCTACACGCCGCACACAAGAAAAAAAGGAAAACCCTGCACCTGTAATACCCGTCACACCTGCAAAGAGAACTGTGCACTTCCCCAATGACATCGTCTTCCAGGATATTGTGAGACGAGGAGATATGGAGCAAATTGGTCGGTTCATGAGAGCGAGGAAGGTTCGTGTGGATACACTCTTCCACTCAGGTAAGTCTCCACAGCCTTGACTTTTTTGTCAAAAAGCAATTTTGAACATTTTATTTGACATTAGAAATAATGCCAGCCAATGAGGATCGAGGCTTCGAAACTGTTTAGATGTCAATCACTGATTTGAACTGACTGCATGGCCGTGTGCTAGTGCTGCTGCAGAGGATCTGACGTAGTCTCGTGTGCAGGTATGGCAGCACTACATGAAGCCGTGCTAACAGGAAACCTGGAGGTGGTGAAGTTGCTGGTGAAATATGGTGCTGATGTTCATCAGAGAGACGAAGATGGCTGGACGCCACTTCACATGGCCTGCAGTGACGGCTACCCGGAAATTGCCAGGTGACCTTTTACTCTTGACCGATCATCACACTTCCTTTTTCAGCACACTGGTCGCACAGAATAAAACATGAAAGACTTCATCATCTGCTGCTGATTTCTCAAAAGCAAAATAAAACATAGGTCATTAATTTCAATACTGAACAGATAGTGAAATTTTACACTTTTCCTATGAAATTTGCATGCTTTAAATAACCCCTAAAAGTGTTAGAAGAAGTCACCTTATCACAACGTCCTTACTGAGAGAAAGTTTATCTGGATATGATGCTGGCAGTTTGGCTCTGAACATTGACAATAGGCAATAAAAAACACACCCATGAAACAATGACATAATTCATCACAATACACAAAACATGGTATTCAGAATTGAGTAAACCCAGGGCTTAAAAGAGAGGGACATCGTTGGATAGGAGAGAATTTAAAATGTCAAAATACACGAGGGAATGTTTTGTGTTAACTTATATCCATAAAAAGAAAATTATGGAACTCATCCTCAATACATACAGCTTCAATAATACCACTGAATTTTGACTAGTTATTCTGAGGTCTTTGAGTCAAGATAGTGAAACAATGAAAAATCACAGCCATTGAAGAAGATCAGTTGCAGTAATAATAAACTATTCCATGTTTTTCTTGTGTTCTCATATATGAGAACCTCTGTTTAACAACGCTCTGCTTCATTCTCCACTTAGCTATCTGCTGTTGATGGGAGCCAGCACGGAGGCAGAGAACGAGAACGGAGAGAAGCCTGCAGACCTAATCGACCCAGACTGCAAAGAGCTGGCCAAACTGTTTGAGACGGGCTGTGTGTGATGGGCACCAAATGGACCCAAAGTGAGACCACAGAAACAGAGAAGACGGAAAGCTTAGCAGTCACTTGGAAAAGAAAGAAAAACATATTTAACAGTATTAAACAGTGCAATACCAACCAAACCTGTAACAGGGTGGAAGAACATATAGCCAGAGTTAGGGCCACGTAACTGATCCTGTAAAGCAAAATGGTGGTTCTGTTTGTTAGTTTCAAAAGTTATTTTTCTAATTTGCAGCCTCAAAGCAATACTCCATTAGGCTGCATTTCTGTTTCTGGTGGTTATGTTATTTTATTTCATTTTACTTTGTTTTGCGCATTTGTGTATTCGTCATACTGCCAGTGTCTATGCAACAAATGTTAATCTGCGAACATCTGTTTTCACTCTCAGCTCATGTACAGTTGTACAATACCAGCAATGTCTCACCATGGTCCAGGTCTGAATACCTATTAATTTCTGAAGGAAATTAGATTAATCTACATCCTCCTGAGCATTTCAGTTTAAGTATTCTATCGATTGTGTTAGTATTTAGCAGTCACTTTTTAAGTAGCTGGTTGCACTGCAGACTGTGTGTTTCCAAACTGTGTATTGAATTTACAATGCAGAATTTGAGCCGAGATGTTTGTGTTTTATAGACATAAAATGATGTATTATGTATTCTCACTGCTGGGCAGAAAGAGGATCAGCCAAATGAATAATTGATACTTCACTGATGGTCAGAAATATAATTATAAAAACATCAAGTTTATGGTGTATAAGCTCTTTTAATGCTGCAATATTTCCCCCTGATGTATTGCTTTTGTTTTCTGTAGTAGAAATACGAATGTCAGCAATGAAAGTCTTATAATTTTCTCCTAATTAATTATTTTTGTACGTTTTCATAAATAAAGAAACCTTTTATAAATATGACTGAGTTGCTATTGTGTGGTCTGTGTAAGAATAAATGAAAGTGTATTACAAGAGAGAGAACACACCATGTCTTCATGCTGGATTTTTTCAGCCATCCTCGTTGGGTAAAGCATTGTTACTTGGCTATAAGATTAACTGGGATGTATGTGCCCTCAACTTTAGTCTTGCTTTACTTAAGTTTAGTTTTGCTGCTGCCTCTGCTTTCAAATGGTAAATGATAACAAACATATATCCTGATGTTCCTGGTATGGCATCCTGACATGAATGTAAAATGAAAATACAGTAGCAACAATGACTGTTGTATTTTTATTAAAGAAGACAGAGATTTTAGTGTTTTAGGAAAACAAAATTGGGCAATTTTAGATTAGTGAGAGCATGTCTATTCACCAAAAGTTTACATGGCCTTGATATAAGTTATAAGACATCACAATTATTAATTGTGGGATTGTTTTGATAACATAATCATACTTTTTTTCATTGAACAGAAAATCTCAGGTAGGCCTATAATTCAATTAGCCTACATTTTATTTTTAGTGTCAAATCATAGCAGCATCATGCAAAAGGGTTCTCCAATGTTTTTTCCGTTAGCCTTTTAAAATGGGATCAGATTAGTAAACAGAACGTGCCTTTGGAACATTGGATGAATGGTTGCTGATAATGGGCAATGTAGATATTGCATTAAAGATCAGCCACTTCTTTCTACAACAGTCGAGAACCATTTTGCAATTATGTAAGAACATAATGTAATCTGAAAACTGCTGCCCTGGTTAAAAAAACAATGCAGCTGACCTCAGCTGGTATTCTGTCTGTAATGGAGTGGAATGGAAATTTCTAAGTGACCCCAAACTTTTGACCGGTAGTATATATATATATATATATATATATATATATATATATATATATATATATATATATATATATATATATATATATATTATTATTTTATTTATATATATTTTATTTTATATATATATATACACTACACTATATATATATATATATATATATATATATACACATACATATATTGTGTGTGTGTGTGTGTGTGTGTGTGTGCGTGTGTGTGTGTGTGTGTGCATATACGCTTATATCAATAATGTAAAAAATAAATAAAGACGTAAAGCACTTCCGTGTCTATTCCAAGCTTTTCCCGGAAATGATTGGTTGGCATTGGCAACGTTTTAGCCAGGTCTAACGGCGTACGAGTCTCTGAATAAAGAAACCGAAAGCAAGGGTTATAAAAAGGTTTGTTATATATCTTAACAGTGTGTATTTTACTGTACATCTTGAAAATGTTATTACTGCGTTAATCGTCTTTCTAATAAATATTTGGGACCAGTAACGCCAGCAAAATATTAGCTGATTGAAGCTAAGCTCCGAGAAGACAATGTAAATCGTCCAGCTAGCTAGCTAGCTAGCTAAAGTTAGCTGAAATTATTGTGTCAGCAAATCTATAGTAAGCTATCCAGGACAAAGCTATAGGGGGACACGAATCCCAATAAGCAAAAACGATTTTAGGGACAATAAATAGTCTTGTTCATGAGAATTTGACCAGCGGCTAACCTACCGGGTCTGTCTCTATAGCCTGCTGCTAACACTACTGAAGCTACTAATGTAAAAACGTAAACAAAAGCCCCTTGGCTTGCTAACGTCAGTATTTGAACAGGTTTCCCGACGCACAGCGTACCATAGCTCTATAGGAGTTAACAACATTCATATTGTTACTAATGTTACTTGACTTACCAGAACTCTTCTGAAGATATAGTTTATTGTAAGTGACTAGTAACGTTAGCTATCAAATGTAACTCTGTGGGCTAACCAGCAGTGTTAACAGTTTTCTGATTCTAATGGTTAGTTGTGATGTAAATGCAGGCCTAAGTTATGTCATTTGGAAACTGACTTCTTAGATCACGTGGAGATACTATACTTCCCATTGTTGTTTATTGTTAGAATTCAGCTGAGGACTTCTGAACCTTTTTTATTCTTCAAATCCACTCACCATAGAGGAGCGAGGAGCGAGTACAGACTGCAAACAGAATGACCAGGTCTGTAATAAGTTGTGGCACTTAAGTGCTAATGCACAAGTACAAATAGATCAGTATTAATAGTGTTCATTAAAATGTAATCAAACATCATTTTAATGTTGTACTGCTTTGGGCTTGAGACACAGAAGATTATGTTTAAGTATGTTTACAGTCAAAAATGATTAAAAAAAAAAACACTTAAACCAAATGAATGTCTATTTATGCTGCTAATTTTTCTGTTTTCATGTTTGTGAAGCTCATCTGCTCCCAGGATGGTGAATAGTTACAAGCGGACTTCAAGCCCCCGATCCCCTACTAACAGTGGGGAGCTTTTCACCCCAGCACATGAGGAAAATGTGCGCTTTATACATGATAGTAAGTACGCCTTCTAACATTGATTTCTTTCAAAATGATCTAAGCATTTTGTTATTTATTTCAGAATAATAGACCTCTCAGAACTAATTGAATTGTGTTGTCCGAGAACAGCTTTGACCCAAGTTTATTTCCTGTACGCTACTGACATTAGCAAAAACAGCAACAGGAAAATAAAATTTGACCTGTTTTTAAAATGTTATGCTTGAAATACTGAAAGTCCTTTTCTTCTTTCTGGACATGCTTTCCCATTTGATTTAAGTGGGTGATTATTGATAGGTCTATTGCAGGTGACTTGTCTTCTCCTGTGTAATAACTACAAGAGTAGCGTATTGATATAAAACAATTTCTTCAGTTGAAGTTCAACAGTAAACCAATCGCAGCGTAAAGAGCTTAATGCAGGCCCATCAAAAAAATGTGACCATGGTGTGTTTCTGGATTCTATATATTGTGCAGCAGGTCGGGACTCTTCATTCTGATTACTTAAGCTGTTTTCACATATGAATTCCAGACTATGTCTGAGGAATTAGGTCCAAACATAGTCCTGAGTATCCCTTTCACACATGTAGCACACAACAGGAGATTGTCCGGGCCAGATGCGCTCTCCCTTATTGGAAATACTTTTGATTTATGATTTAGACGAGAGGTGGCGCTGGGTAGAGCTTGCAGCAGACAGGACATAATGTGGATTACACTGCGTCACGGAGCTGTTCATAATTTGGTCATAAACAACCGAGTCCCTTGCCGTTCCTTGAATTTGTCTGATGATTTTGGCGGCGTCGACCGACAAGTTCCAGAATCTCTTTGTCTCTCCAGTTAGACGTTTTCGTTACCGTCTTCATGTAAATCACCTCATTCAGCTCATATCACTTAGATATAGATATTACACTGTTTACAGTATGTTTTTCAAAACAGCTTATAGAGCAAAAAAAACAGGTTATGTGCCCAGTTGAATGTGAGGACAGGATTTGTGTTGCCAATACAACAGTTTCGCCTGTCAGTCAGCTTTCCCTCTCCACAATGCAAGAGGCTACACTAAACAGTCTCTCATTCTGAACACTGATACTCAGTGATTCATGTATTTTGAATTATATGTGTATATTTATTGTGTAGATTTCAAAGGGGCCCTGTGGAGTTTTCTTGTGTTACTCACCAAATGGTATCACTATTCTCATTGTGTTATTACAATGTTTTGTGTATCCTTGAGGTCTAACAGACATGACGAATGCTTTTCCTTCCTAAAAAAACTAATTTGTATCTTGGCACGTTACTGCCACCTGTACTGCCCTACAAAGGCAAAACGCCGTAACATCATGTCATTTTTGGGTTATTTGAGACCTCCTTTATCATGTGGATAAATATCGTGAGTCAATTTGATTGTTTTAACGAGAAAATAAAGGGCTATGACAACCGTAACATAAAAAACGTTACGAGAAACCACAGCAGAACGCCGTAACAGCTGTTAAGACTCTTTGCCTTTGTTCCGGCATGCTGAAGTTGAGTTAAGGTGTTCTGACTTTGTTTAGCCAGGCATCAAGAGAGATGTTACTGTGCCACCGTGATGTTACTGTACTCTGGCTTTGTCATACTGTCAAAGTTTGCCGCTTTTAATTGTCACCAAACCACGTAACATACACACGACACATCTTTAAAATAAAGTGCCGATGGTTCAGATCTGTCAATGTCAGTGACAGCCCGGCGCTAGCTAAATTTAATCTGTGTCACGTAGCGCTAACGGTGATGCTGACACACCTCCTCACTCACATCAGACGCCGAAAAGCAATTATTAAATACACAGGCATCCTACCTTTCCATGCAATCCGATATAATCCATGGAAGATATAATCCATAGCAATGCACGTCATCTGCTGTATCCACAACAGTCCATATGTGTTTGAACCATATTTCCTTCTTGCAGGTGTTCATGTCAGATCTTACACAAATCCATAATAGCGCTAAGATAGTTATCGCTAACGTCCGTACAAAGTAGGCTAACCTAAATGGTCGGTCAACTCTGTCAATGTTATCTCAGAATTAAAAAGTAGTAATCCAAGTCGAGTTTGTTGACTGTGCATCTTGAGCAGTTTGGTGGCCCTTAACCCTTAATCAGGGGCGATTCTAGGATCAGACCTTTAGGGGGGCTCAGCCCCTAATGAGAATATGACACGGATACAGTGCCTTGCAAAAGTGTTAAACATAATATATTTATTGTTAAACAATAAATATTTATTGTTAAACGACAAATATACCTTTGTATTCAATTATAATTAAATTATCTTTATTGAGAAAATATTTCTCTCTGTACATACTGTACTGCAAAGTAACTTATCTGTCATACTGTTTAACTGTGTTAGTGTTGCCGCACTATCCTGATCATTATAGCACTAAATAGGAACAACCAAAGGTCTTCTATATAATTTAAGAGAAATACCATGATGATTAGACCTTGGTTGGGTATTCTTATAATGGATGTAAGTATGGTGAACAGCAAGCAAATATTGATTATATGTCAGTTACTGCCTTTTGCACGACTCCTTGTTTTTGGCACATGATACAAAGGCAGAGTACAGTAACTGCCAAACAAGGGTCAAAGGTCAATTCTGAGCTCAAGATTTTTTGCATACAAACATTTCTTCATTATAGCAACTAGTTGTCAAATTTTGGGAGTCCTACCTATAATACTTTTGTCTGGAGAAAACAGAAACTTTAAAGTCATTTTTCTCAGTTTCACACTTTGCAGGGCAGTGTAGTTCAGTGGTATAATGTGAAACCATTAGCTTGACTATGTATCGCATCACCAGTGTGTGCACGTTTGTATGTGCGTCCTTGTGCACATGCACAAGATAAACAAAATAGGGAACGAAATGGTAGAAACACACTCTATAGCGCTGCTAGAGGTCAAAAACACCACAGGGAACCTTTAAGTCCTGAGAATAGTAGTGTCAAAGGTAGATCCGAGTGCTTGGACAGTGACAGTGCTGTGCTAATGATCCCAGACCAGTCCACAGATTGCTTTTCAGCGATCACTTCAACTATCATCATTAGAAGTATAAATAGTGCTACAGTATCTGAATCAGACAACTTAATTTGCTCACTCTGAGTACAAAGACTGGCATTGAAGCACTTACTTACTTTAAAAAGTGCTATAATGAGTTTGTAAGTTACAAAATGCCAGCACACTGTCTCAAATGCAGTGAGATTGGGCACTTAAACTACACGTCACACTTTCTTTAAGTTGGACTTCTGATTTACCTTCAGTCTGTCTTCTTATGTCATTACTAACAACTAAATGTAAAAAAAAAAGCATTGTTGTCTTCACTCTTTCACAGCCTGGCAATGTGTGCTCCGAGACATCAGATCAACACAAAATAGTGAACGTAATGACCGTGGACCACAAGAGTATGTGGAGAAGAACCCAAATCCTAACCTACATTGTAAGTAGTGAAGTGGATTTTATCTTATATAAAAGATTAAAAAAATTAATCAAGCACAGGCCATTTAACAACTTGTTTCTGTCTGCTCTTGCAGCTTTCACACCAGTGGACCTGAGCGACCTTAAGAAACGCAACACACAGGACTCCAAGAAGTCCTAGTCTTTCTTACGATGGTCCGGTCGTTTCTTTCCACCCATTATCCTCGAGAACTTTTCCTCCATCAGCCAGAAAGTCAGCCCTGTTGGCCAGTCTATAGCACAGAATGCCAATCTCATTTCTCAGCTCTGGACCATAGCAACCCCCGTCTCTTTCTTTACCCTCTTCAACTGACTACGAAGAAAAGAACCAGGATACCGGGACAAATTCTCTCGTCTCTTGGTTCATGTTTTTTTAAGTCACAAAATCTTCATATGTACATTATGTGGATGGGACTGATGCAAACTTTCACCAACATTTGCTGACATCTGATGCTGAGGTACAAACTGTCGACACTCTCCACAGGACACAAAAGACTTCAGTCTTAAATACAAACCTTGTTTTCTTTACTACTGCTACTTGTATGACTTTGGGGGGAAATGCGAAAGGACTGACTTCTATTTTTTTTTTTTGGAAGATAGTTTAATCGGTAAATTGTAGAAGTAAAGGAGTGGTCACATTGGATATACATTTTACTTTTATGGGCAAGTTTTGGAAGCCAAATGCAATGTAGAAGGCCAACATTTTTATTATAAATTTTCTTGCCCTCAAATGGACTTTACTAAGTAGAGACCTCCCAGAGTATGCTGCCCCTGGTTAACCCTCCCTCCCCTAAGCCTTGAAACAAAATGTTGAATAAAAGACTTTTACAGTACTCCTGCTTGTATTTATCTTACATGAATATTGACCATGTAAACCCTAACCACTAACTAACCCAAGTGAAACTTACCCTTAATCTTACACTGGAGGGAATTTCATAAAGCCAGATAATAAGAAATGATTATGCTATATTCTGGTTATACTTATTTTAGGCCAATTATTATTTTCATTATCCATCCATCTTCGTCCGCTTATCCGGTATCGGGTAATTATCAATTATTATAATTCTTGATTAATTGATTAATCATTTGGTCCATAACTTTCAGAAAATAGTAAACAATTTCTTAGAATCTAAGTTGACATAATCAATTAGCTTGTTTTGTCTGACTGTAGATATTTAGTTTAATGCCATAGAAGGCAAAGAAAACCAGCAAATAGTCACAATGATGAGGCTGGAACCAGTAAAAATGTGCATGATTATCAAAATAATTGCAGATTGATTTTCTGCCAATCGACCAATCAATTAATTGACTAATTGTTTTAGCTCTGATTTGAATATGTGAAACAAAACCTAAATTATACATATGAGTTATTGAGGAACATTATCCAGTCATTCATGTTGATTAGTACATGTTGTATTAACAGTATTACAAAAGAATGGTGTGTGTGTCTTGGTCACGCGTATTACGTGGTGACGTTGTGTTTACGTGCAGTACGTACCGAACCAGCTGTCTATATACAGCGGAGGTTGGCTTATTGTGTTTACTCGTCGTAGAAACTGTGAAGGGATAAGGAGAGGAAGCTATCGAGTCTAGGGTGTATTTTTTTTATATATTCGTTGGCAGTTTAGCATTATTGGGGCAGCATAATGGCCGATAAAATGGATATGTCTCTAGACGACATTATCAAGCAGAACAGGCAGCAGAGAGGTGGAGGCCGCGGTGGAAGAGGTCGAGGCCGTGGAGGCTCTGGTGGCGGCCGAGGAGGAGGAGGCCCTGGGCGTCTTGGAGTCAGCGGCGGAGGATTTGCAGGCCGAGGCGGCGGATCCGGCCCCATGAGGAGCCGACAGAATCTGAGCCGCGGTAGAGGCAGACCAACGCCTTACAGCAGGGTATGAGAAAATTAGAGGAATGGGCAGAAAAAGGAAAAACCTACGGCAAACCTGAAAATGCCTGGTTAACAACCTTCTATTCTCCAGTATGCTTGCTAGCTAACCCTCTAGCCAGCTTGCTAGTCAAGCGAATCAAATGTTCGCTGTAACCGCGGAGTTTCCCCCGGGGGAGAGCTCTATGGTTTGCGGTTAAGCATTAATGGAAGTTGTATGCATAGTGTGTTCCTTCTCCCACAACCCATATTGTTACATCATTTTCCAAGAGGAGGCCTTTTTGGAGAGAGCGAATGTGTTAGCCATATTGGCTAACGAGCTAAAGGTTGGATCGTGAAGGCCTCTGCGGCGCCATTTTGAATCCGGCACCTTAAATTAAAGCTAGTAGTCCACGGTCAGTAACGGCTTTCCACCCCAAGTGTCAAAATGATGGTGAGAGGAAACCGCTTCATCGAGAAAATTCACCCGCAAATGATTTTTCCACCACTTTTGGAGTATAGTTTTTGTCTGTCCCGGTGCAGCGACCAGGCGGTCTTTTGTTCGGGAGTGGCTGGCGGGTTCCACAACAAGGCCTGTTTGGTGGCTTTTCAACCAGTGTGGCTGTTACTTGTGGATGGATCAGTGGACTTCAACCCCCTGGTAATGTTCACATAAGGCAAACCTTCACTCCTTAAGTGTGAATGAGTATTTAGACAAGCTCAACAAAGCCCCAATCAAAATGGCGTGGTCTCAAAATGGACGCTCAGATAAGCCACGCTCACATAGAGGGGGTAGCTGGCCATTTTATCTAGTTTTTACGATCCATCCACCCTCATCTTATGGACACTAACCCCTTCATGAAAGCCCGTTTCGTGGCTTGGTAAAGAACTTTTGGGCGGGCCAAGAAAACACGGTGCAACGCTGGAGGCAACACTGCTTCAGATGGCGACCCCTGTGTACCCGAGGATCATATCTGGAGAGTCTTTGGTGGAGGCGCAGATGGCAAGAGAACAATGGGCGAAGTTGGTAGCTAGCCGGGGTGGGCAAGTTGTTCAGGGGTTAGTATAGAGATTGTGGGTGGTTTTGGGATGATAAATATTGGTCAATGTTGACGTAATTGAATAAATGGATAGTCTAAGCAAATGCTATACCCATAATATTTTAATTGTAGACATTATGTATAAGCTATATACAAAACATCTCTTTGTTAAGATTGTTTGTCCTGTGTATGTCCTCTGTCTGAACTGATTCACTTGCTTGTAGTGATGGGGTGGGCAGGGAACATTTGGGGATCCTCTTGGGGGAACTGAGCACCCTGGCCCTGTTGGAAGTGGAACCCCTGCTTACCCCAACACCCAGCCGTGTGGACTCTGTGATTGACAGAGGCAAGGGGATCCTGAAGTCAGCAGGTGCGTTCTCTTTCATCTGTTGCAGCCTAAACAGCTTCCAGATAAGTGGCAGCATGACATGTATGACAACGGCTTCAGTGGCTTCAGTGGCCCTGTCGGAGGTGGCGGAGGAGCTGGTGTGGAAACTGGAGGGAAGCTCCTCGTCTCCAATCTCGACTTTGGGGTCTCAGATGCAGACATTCAGGTACGTGGCTTGTTGCCTTACCCATTTTGATCTTTGTGAGTGGAGCATATTCCATGTGTTGGTGTGCTAAACTGGGTGAGGCATAGGAATGGTTACTCAAGCCTCCCTTTTCTTTTCTCAGGAACTTTTTGCTGAATTTGGGACTCTGAAAAAGGCTGCCGTTCACTACGACCGATCAGGGAGGAGCCTGGGAACCGCAGATGTCCACTTTGAAAGAAGGGCAGATGCCCTTAAGGCCATGAAACAATACAATGGCATCCCACTTGATGGTATGCCTCAAACTTAATTCATATGTATCATGTCCTCGCTTTGACTCAAATTATGGCTGCACAAAGATTTTCAGTATTTTTAAACTTTGATAATATAAGAACATTATCTATCTGGCAAATTACTTGACTGATTGTTTAAGCACTACTGCCCTGCCTAAGTTGTGAGGCTCATGTCTTTCTCTCTAGGGCGGCCTATGAACATACAGCTCGTCACATCACAGATTGACACACAGAGGCGACCTATGCAGGGGTAAGTGTGGTTCTTATGTTTGTTTTTCAAGCAACATGACGCACATTGTGGACACTCTGTGATTGGTGCTCTTGTTTTCAGTCTGAACAGAGGTGGTGGTGGAGGAGGCATGAACCGAAATCGTGGGGGTGGCTTCAGAGGCATGCAGAGAGGCCGCGGAGGACGTGGTGCAGGCGGTGCCGGGGGAAGAGGTCGGGGTGGCCGCGGCGGTAGTGGTAGCAAGCAGCAGCTGTCAGCAGAAGAACTCGACGCCCAGTTAGACGCCTACAATGCCAGGGTAGGTTGCCGTGTCAATGCGTTACTTGTTAATTAACAAATTGTGTTTTTGCAGATGTCTAATTTCATTCTTCTGTTTTCTCAGATGGACACCAGCTAAAAAATATAGTTCCTCTGGGTTGTTGTCCCTTCCTGTCTGCACAGAAGGGTGGTTGTGACAGATGTGCAGAATATTTTACACATGGTTGTCTTCTGATGTGATTGAAATTATTGTTCCAACCTCCTCTTTTAAATGCTCCGTTTTTTACCAGTACTTGTTTTTTTTGTTTTTCTGACGAAAAATGGTTTTGGCTGTAGGTTAATGTGAATTGGTTTTTCCCAGTTCTTCTCTCTACCCTGTAGTTAATGACACTTGTAATAAAACCTACAGTGAATATTAACCAAATACCGTCTCTGTTCTTGTGTCTGCTTGTCTATCCTGTTTTAAAATGAAGGGGAAAGGATCCCTATAGTTTGTGTCAAACTAAAATGGGTTGATTTTCCACATGCTTATTAATCTCTGTATAAAACCTGCAGGACCCCCCCCCTCCCCCCCCAATTAATTTATATTGTGTGTTGGTTGGCATCAACTGACTGCCATTAGTATGAAATATTACCTTGCATGGCAGCTGGATTGTCGCGATATAACAAGCACCATCTGGTGTGTCAGGTTATTGAAATCAAGCCTTCGAATAATCGAAGATCTAAACATTAGATTTTATGTAGCATTTCAATGTGAAGGACTGATGCATTTACCTGATGGGATTTTGCTCCTTGTAGTGTGTGTGTGTGTGTTCCATTTTAGGGTTTTTGTAATGTCTGCAACACTTTGGACTCCACTACAGGTTTAACTTTTTCCCAAAGACACCCAATGTAACACTAATGAAATCACTAACTACCATAAAACACACACACACGCACACACACCTATAGAACGTGGCTAAGCATCTGCACGTCTAGTCTGAGTCTAAAGCTATTTAATGACAAGACCGGAGTTGTTAAATTAATGGTAAATAGTAAAGTATTTGTTGGTTGCCTGGTTTGTCTGTCAGTCCATATTACTTGGCTGGAAAGGGAAAATGCCCACAGCTAAGCAACCTGAGCAGTGTCATTGTCAAGAGTCATGATCGAACCATAGACTGTTAATATATGTGGATTGAACACAAACAGTTGTAACCCACAATTCATGCTTCACTGCCACATAAAAGCCACTAGATGTCATCCTGCTCTGTGTATCAACAGTAGACTGTACATAAAGAGGTATCAACCATATACGGTCAACAGTAATGTCACAAGTGTTTGAGCCTACCGGTTTTTGAAATGCCACGCCTATGATATAAACTGAATCATGTATTATGTACTTGGCCCGGTGGGTAAAGAAGTTCTGCAGTTGCAAGGGGATGTCAGCTCAAGGAGTGAGTCGAAAGTGAGGTTGAAGTCATGGATGTATTAAGAGAACGGTTGAAGTGAACAAAGTGTAAAATATGTGTCGTGAGAATGCAGCACATGCCCAAGCGTGTCTTTAGCGCAAATTTCCCGGAAGCATGTCTAAAGACCAACATTTTTAAATTGTTACCAAATACTGTTTCCGGTTAGGTTTTCATGATTGAAGCAAATAGCCCTTTTCTTTTTGTCCTAGGAAAACATCAATTGTTTGCTTTTATGTACATTTTATGTCCTTGTATGTACATTTTATGTCTGTCTGCACAACATTCACATAGTGGTGTTATCTACTGGGTGGATAAAATAACTGGAAGACCTGACAATAGCCCTGTTTAGGGCTATATTGTAAAAAATATTCAGATCCTGTACTTTAGTAAAAGTAGTAATACCACAATGTAAAAATATTCTGTTACAATCCAAATTACTGCTTTTGAATTTTCACATAGGCTATAGTGGGCTACATAATTAAATATACCTAATACTTAAAAGTATAAAAAAGTAAGTAGTCATTTTGCTGAATGCCCATCATCAAAGTGTGGTAAAAATATTTAACGAGTGGATTCTTATTTTTGTTCTGTTAGCAGCATTTTAATTTTGCAGTTGATCAAGGTGAAGCTCGTTTTAACTACTGTATTGTACTTTATTCTAATAGCGATGCCTAATATTTCAGAATCAGAATACTTTATTGATCCCCTCAGGGAAATTATTTCGTTTTTGTTGTAATTTTAAGGGATTATTACTTGTTTTGTGTCTACATCTTAATCTTTAAAGTAACAAGTAACCATAAATAGCTGGAAAATCTAGATGAATGTAGTAAAAAGTACAATGTTTCTCTCTATAAAGTAACAAAATGGAAATACTCAAGAAGATGCTTTTATTTTGAAGGCAGTACACCGGACGTTGTCTCGCCTGTTAGAGGCCGTTGGCTCAGATTTTCCTCCACCGCTTCACTTCCACTTCACTCTCACCACCATTCACAAGCGGCTGTCCCAACCTACGGCGGTATAACGGTAAGAGTTTAAGAAACACTTGCTTAACTCTTCTAATAACTCGTTAAGCTCAATGGATATGTTTCTAGACAACATACATCTCTGAGGTGCTTTGGTGTAGCTAAGTTAGTTAGCAAGTTTTTCGGCACTTGATAAGGAAGTATTAGCAACTTAACGTTACCCCATGAACGTATTTTTTTAAGGAGGGATTTGTTTACCAAAAAGCAACTTCCTGCAGTCAGGACTCTGCCTTTTTAATCTACATGTATCTTATTGTAGTCCTAGTATTCGAGTATCAACTCCCAATCCTTTAAGTAATTGCTTAGTCATGAACGTTATAAGTTATTCGGCGGCAGTGAGGACTGTACAATCAATCATTGGTTGTTCGTTTCCGGGTGTTGAGCCTGATCTGAGCTGCCAGTGTTGGCTGTTAGGTAACAATCATCCATCGCCTTTAATTGTTCAAAATTCACACAATGAGTGGAGGCATTGCTTAGAAGACCAACGTTTATTCAGAGGACTAATTTAGTTTACTTTAAAATGTGTGTATGGCTCGACAGTCGTGTGACACATGAGGAACATTTCCTCCCACTTCCTGGAACTTTTAACTTGAATTGGCCTGGGGGACTCGCACCTTAAACCTGCCACCATTTTGGCTTTTTAAAGGCTTTCATAGTACACACAGATTACATCTGCTGAGATCAAATGTGCTTAAGTGTCATTTCTCAAGTGATTTCTCAAAGAGATCACTCAAACCATGAATCCTCCCTTTCCTTCCTATGTGTGTGTGTGATAAATGGCCTAGAGGATTTTTTTTTCCTCTCTTCCTTCTAGGATTTGGATAACTTTCAGAACACATTTCTGTCACGGCCTTTTCATTTGCTTCTTCTCAACCTGAACATTTTGCAGCCTTGCAGCAGGGGCCGGATGTCTCATTTGGCAGTTTCTGTTTCTCTGGTTTGACCTGGTTGATCTCGTGTAGGCCCAAGGAAGACGAATTAAACCACTAAAGAATCAGCATATAGCATTTTCATTGTATGCATTTCCCTGACATTAGTATATAAGCGCCGTACAAGCTCAAGCAGCGCACAGTAATGAGTGCAGCAAGCACCATTCGCTCGTAATTAAAAAGTGAAGACGTGTACATCCTGTCTGTGGTTTTGAAGTGACAAACTACCCTATCTGCAATAATGCAACAGTTTATGTGGTTCATCTATTTGATTCATTCACGTATTTTGGGGGACCAATACAGTGATGTCTTTTTTCAAATGCATTTTTTTCTATGCATCATGCAATGTTAGTGACAAATTCTGTCTGTGGCCTCTTCTATTTCAGGTCAGTGTCACAGGGGAATAGGTGCTGGGATGCTAGCCAGCCCCCCCCCCCCCCTACACAGACCAGTGTGAGCTAGTAATCTCTTTCTAGTAACTCTTTCTCAGGCAGAACATGGCTTCCCTCAGCCTCAACAGCGGCCTTCAGAAGCACATCCTCTCAGAAATGATGGGCTTCGATGCTGGGAATTGTTGGTAGTATTTATAAAGGCCATACATTTTTTTTTGGGCATTTGGTTGGTTAAATTTGCATGTTACCACCTGTAATATCAGGTTGTTGCCTTCCTTGAAGGAAACCATCATACAGCTGTAATTCTTCATTGTGAAGAGTGTGTCACCTCCACCGAGGCTGTTGTCCAGGGAGGCAGACCCCACTCTGGGAATAAGCCCTGACCTTTCCGTTGGCACCTTGGCTATCCCATTCACTGGCAGCTTCCTGCTGCTGCACGCAGGGATTTCTCATCGGCTATTTTTAAAGCTTCCTATTTGTTCTGGTTCTTCCTGGGATAGAGTCGTGTTTAGTTTTCTTTTTCTCACACAGCCACTTTGCTCTATGGCTCATGTTCTTTGTGATAAGATTAGTCTTCTTTACTAATATAGCAATTTCTGCCATATATATCCTACAAATAGGGATGTAACAATACACTCAACTCGTGATTCGATTTTTAAAATTACGAATTTTACAGATTGTCTCACGATTGTTTTAACAGAATGAGCTGCAGACAAATATTACTTTATTTATGTAAACTGTGCAAAACAACAGATGTATCCTCTTATCAAAAGTGCAATTGAAATTGTATTTTATTTTAAATAACAAATAAAATACGAAATGAATGATTAACTAAATAAATAGGAAACAAAATCTCTTCAAATAAACTAAGAAGACTTAGGGACGTCTTAAGTCAAACAAATGTATCAAAAGTAGATAATGCCCTAGGCTGTTTAAAAAATTGCTGGGTTTTAAAAAAAAATGTTTTATCGCAACTGGTTGTAATCTTGTATCTTTTTACAGATTCACGATGCACCATTACATCCCTACCTACAAACATCTTGTTTTTCCAAAATCTTGTTTCCAAAAGGCTCTTGGGCCAGTAGCATACATAATGAGTTTTCTATGCTATTCCTTCTCTAATTTTCATTAGTTTCATTCCCACCCCCTTCTCTGTTTCTGTTGGTTGGTTTCCTCTGCATTGCATCAGCTCTGCAAGAAGCTCTTGGTGTAACACTTCCTCAAAGCGTTGGTATGTGTTGCTGCACTACAGCCTTATCTTGGTCAGCCCCAGTATGATTTTATCTACTGACACATCTAGCCAGTGCTTTTTTTTAATTGCATTAATATCATTATAGCATCTTTAAAACATTATTAGGTGGGGTTAGCCTCATAGGTGGAGTGTTAAGAAGATGATTTGTGCTTCAGTCTGGCACTTTGTGGTTCAGCGCGCAGTCAGATATGAATCATTTGGCCTGAAAAAGGAAGTTTGCAGTAATTTTCATGCCAGATTTAAAAAAAGGTCGTGTGGCAGTCTGACATGCAAAGCAGCCTTGCTTGAACTAAAATGCTACGGCTGCTACTTAGTCACTATATCAAGTATAAAGGCTTAGCGGTATCTAGATGGGAGCAGATTGTTGATTTCAATCAATTGTTCTGTAAAGAAAAGCGGCTGTGTTTTTCACCTATACTTGATCAGCTTTTTATTTATTTTAGATTATTTTTGGGGCATTTTTAGGCCTTTTATTCATACAGGACAGCTGAAGACATGAAAGGGGAGAGAGAGGGTGAATGACACGCAGCAAAGAACCGCAGGGCGGAGTCGAACCTGCGGCCGCTGCGTCGAGGAGTAAACCTGCCCTACCAGGTGAGCTACCCAGGCGCCCTACTTGATCAGCTTTTATCAAAGCATCATGATAGGATACACTAAAGTGTGGATAAAAGGGGCATTGGGGGGACCAATGCAAAGGTCTCTGGCAGACTGGGTGTTGCATGAAAGAGACTAAACAGAGACCAGAGATCAAAGCAGCCATATATCTGAGTGACCTCTTCAATAGGGAGGTGGAGCCAGGAGATAAAGGTCACTAAACAAAGGCTGCCAATTTTCACTTGCTTTTAGTGAAACAGCACAGTTTTATACCATTTTATATCCTGTTGCTGTCGCTGAGGTAAATGCGTGATGTGTACATAGTGACAGTAATGTAGAGTAATTATCAGCTGTTAGACTGTCTCAAATAATCAATAAAGGTGGCTCTACTGTGCAAAACTACAAAGCTCCTTTTAGGTTTGAGTTTTTCTGTCTGGCTGCCATATGCCTGCTGCGTTATCACCTTTTCCACATTGTTGTTCCTCCCTGTGACGAGCCTGACCTGTAGCATCCACTCTATGATCAATGGCATCAGACAGAGCCCATACAATACATCAAAAGACAATTATACATGTTTAGCTTTTTTTGTTTAAACTCTAGTTAGACAATATTGAAAATTACATATTTCCCTATTCCTCATTGAGATCGTTTATCAATTATCTGCAGAATCCTTGTCGCCGGTGACAACTCCAAACACTTTTCTGTCCATGAATGCCTCATTAGCCGTAATCCCACTTTATATAATCTCATAGCTCAGCCGTGTTGCTAAGGAACAGGCCTAATCTGAAGCCTTCTGCTGCTGCCAAGCCTGATGTGTTTGTAAAACTGCGCTGCTTAGCCCTGTCAGGCAAAGCGATAATCCTCCTGTAGGAGACAGCTGGATGCAGGACTGAGTGGGTGAAGGTTGGGACACCGAGGTGAAGAGGTTCAATGGCATGTCCACTATTTGTTTGCATGGTCTCATGACCTGTGTGTTGTCTCCCAGCAGGCTGAACAATGACAGGGCATTTTCTTCTCAGATTAGTGAGTAGCCAGTTAGCCACACCCACATTGTTAGCCAGCAGAGTTGGCTAGAAAGAATGTGCATCATTATGAGGGTTGTGATGTCAATAAACTAATCTATTTTACGCAGTGCATGGGCATTTTAATTAGTCTATTCAACAATTTCATACTCTGTTAAGATGGCATCTATGAGTTATGTGGCTGTGTGCAGACATTGCATTACCAACTTATAAACAATTTCTTCCTCATTGGCTACTGCTTATAATGGTAACTATGTTGTTGACAGGGAAAGACTGCAGGGAAGGTGCACACTAAGCAATGATATACTGTAGCTACACTGTAAAAAGGACCAATATGCAGCATGAATCAACACAATGTAACTCTTAAAATTCCATTCAAAACTGCTTCATAAAATGTAGTTTTGCAACTTGGGTATAGTTTTCTGCATTTATTTTGGTTCTTAGGTTTCTGATCATCCAAGTTACTCAGTGTCCCTGTTACCCATTCTGTCCTCAATAGGATATCCTATATTTTCTATAATAGTAACAGGACAATAATTGAGATTTTGATATTGATACTAAAGCTATTCTTTTTTTTTTCTACTTAAGAAATATAAACACAATTTTCTGCAAAACCCTGTAAAGATGCAAACGTTCTCAAATGTTGTTGAAACCCTAGCAGCTGTACAAGAACTTTGCCATCTTGAAATACAGTCGAAAATTGGCAAACTTATAATTTAAACAAATTTAAACACGCTGCACAACTCTTCTCCAACACCACGTGCTTCCACTGTGAAGAAGAGCGGATTTTTATCAGGTCAAGTCAAAAACAGTCAAGTGTTTTTTCTTTTCTTTCTTAAATCCAGTTGTGCTAGCATTTAAAAGAGTAGCCCACCACTTTAGCATTGCACCTATAACATTGCCGGTCTCACAATGGACATGCAGTTTGAAAAAAAAAAAAGCGGCTTTGATGTGTTAAATCGGTGGGTTCCCCTTTATGCCCTGCATCTTTGTCCTCCATAGACTTTAAATGTAGCAGAAGCCTCCTACATGTCTTGGGACTCTATAAGTGTTTATAAAACGGTTCGCTCAAATTAAACACTGTGATTGCAGCCATATACAACGGCTATGATTCAAATTCCTTTGCACTATGAGCATCACTCCGCGTCTGAGAAAAGACATTAGACTAACAAACTGATAGCTGGTGCCACGGAGGGAAGCCGTTCATCTGCACACGCACTGCCATCCCGCTTCGCGTTGGGCCTAGCAACATACCACGACCTGTCGTGAGCTATTGCTTAAGTATAGTGCAGCTCTCTACCCAACGTATGTCTAAAAGGACCCATCCCTTCCTCCTCTGTAACAGTTTGGTACACTGAAGTCATAGTGCAACTTTCTGCAGGAGAGTAGAGGAAGTAAGAAAAAACAACCGGTCGATACTTCAAGAAAATGACAGCATCACTGTTATCAGCTCTTGTTTTCCTGTGTCTCTGTCTCTCGCTCTCTCTGTCTCTCTCGCTCTCTCTGTCTCTCGCTCTCTCTGTCTCTCTCTCTGTCTCTTGCTCTCTGTCTCTCGCTCCGTCTCTCTCTGTCTCTCGCTCTCTGTCTGTCTCTGTCTCTCGCTCTCTTTCTCTCGCTCTCTCTGTCTCTCTCTGTCTGTCTCTCTGTCTCTCTGTCTCTTGCTCGGTCTCGCTCTCTGTCTCTCTCTCTGTCTCTCTGTCTCTCTCTCTCTCCCTCTCTGTGTTTCTCTCTCCCTCTCTGTGTGTCTCTCTCTCTCTCTCTCTCTCTCTCTCTCTCTCTCTTTTTTTTTTTTCTCCATGCAACAAGAAGCCTCTCCCTCATTTCCTCCGACCAGAAACACTCTACACACAGCTGACCCGCTATTGGCAGAAAAGGAATTTGTGCTTTAGTGGGAGCACAGAGAGGCCCCATTTGGAAAAATAAATAAATAAACGGTGTGGTGTTCTCAGTTCCTGCTTGGCTAATACACAATTGTAAATGGCAGACAGAAGAGCGTTAGACAGGCAGAGTGACATACCAGGTTTTGTGGTGTTGCAGGGAGCGTCTGATTTATTGCGGTTCTTCAGATTGTAAATCGTGTGTTGGGGTATTACTTTTACTGAGATGATCCACCCGTGTTGAAGCCTGTGTTTGCATTTGTCTGATTTGTTAGCTTGCCTGTGTTGATTTATGATGACTAACAGATGATAACTCACCCGTTAGCACTGTTTTGCAACAGTAAACAAAACCGAGCCAACTAATATTAAGGAATTATTTACAGTATTTTATTTTATATTATAGTTTAATTGGAATTAAATGGAGAAGCAGTTTATCACCCATGTCTTCCTCTTTCACTTTAGGGTAGTTGATTTTTCTGTACACAGATTATCGACACTCAAGCATTGATTGACTTGGTTCTGTTTCAGACCCTTAACATAACTTTACACTTTTCAGAGAGATACATCCAGTTTTAAAGTATGACGGCTCTGGTTTCTGCTCAGTTGAATATACTTAAATACAGGAAGTCAGGTTCTTTCAACATGCAAAATGCCAAAACATTTAGGATGAGACGTTTGTGGGCGTAGTTGCCTGTTGACTGAGGAATGTTTTCGCAGTGGCAAAAAAAAAGTCAGATTGACTGACCCCACAGCACGTTTTGCTATGTTTGACATTACTTAGTAGTATCAGTTCTCCTAATAACACATTTATAGCTGCTTATTTCTGCCTGTTTCAGGAAATAAAAACTAACTTTATTGACAGGCACGTACTTGGCATTTTGCAAGCTGCAACACCAGCAGATCGATTAGTGTGTCGTCCGTTGTCTGTGGACTACGGGGAGACCGAGCGGAGAAAAAGACCACACAGAACAAGTGTTATGAGAGCACCGTTCTCCAGCTGCCCCTTGGCTGTTGCAGGTGTTGATCAGCATTGTATAGCTGCGCCCGGAATATGTGCACCAGATGTTTTTTTGTTTTTTTTTCCCCCACTGCATTTTATGAGCAACAATTGAGTTTTGTTGCACCTCCTATGTTCTCACAAAAATGAAGATGATCTCACTATGTTGTCGTGCCATTCCCTGCTCAGGATCAGCGTCCTCACTTCTAATCAGCTGTGACGGTGCAGCTGGGTGTAGATGGGCCCCATTAGCACTGCTGTTTTTCTGTTGTCTGCCAGCAGTCTGTGGTGGAGGAGAGACAAGTGAGGGAGAAGCCTGGAGCTCAGATAATAATCAGCTTTTAGACCACCATCCTCTGCTGTGTGTCACCGCTGTGGAGCGGGCCAGATGGACACGTGTCCTGGCTCTCGTCTCTGGCCGTGTGTACGTTTTTTTGTGTGCTCGCATACGGCTATGTCTAAGCATAAAACGCAATAAAACTGCCTTGTCTCTCGCCAAAAATAATGATACCGGGTAATGTTAGCCTTGATGGATCCACACAGAGCTTGTTGTAAACACTTCATTTCACCGAGAAATCCCTTGTCGTCAAGTGAGCCTGCTATCTGTGGTCTAAACTATTCACAGCCAGGTCTGTGGTTCGTCATCCTTAACCTTGTCCCTCTGTGTGACAAGGTTAAGAGTTGTCGCTGTGTTTAAAACCTTTTCATAATTCCATGATGCTCCACTTACAGGCAGTATCTCCGAACTTCAGCAAATCACACTGAAAATATCAGGGAGAATAAACGGCAAACAAAGAGTTAAGGCCCCATTTTCACATGGTATTAAAATCCTATCTGAGTGGTTCGATCACTAGTGGACAGCTCTAAGTAGGTATGTAGGAATGTGTCTCCAAATGCGTCTTGAGTGACCACTTCTGAGTGGATCTCACTTCCCCGCTCTATATGCAAATAAACACGTACATACACACCGTTTGCACATACCGGTAGTGTGTGTGTGTACATTTCAGTTGTTACTCTCACATAAATCATACATTAGAAACTTGCTATGACTAATGAGAAAGTGCTGCCTACAGTCTTTGTCCTCCGCTGCACCGGGACCTGTGCAGCGGAGTGCATTACAAGATGAAACAGTACACACTTCCTGTCTCCTAAATGGGCGTGGCCTCATTTAAAAGTGTAGTGAACGTTGTGTGCATGCATGGATGAAAAGATGTATTTGCATAATGTATTATTTTCTTTTGCAAACATTAGATATGTACACAGCTAAAAGACATATTTAGCATTACCCAAATAAGTTTTGTTAGGGCGTTCTCCTAGTTAACATTAGCCTATCTATGTTGCCAGATCACGCAAGAGTTTGTTCCTGAGAGAAACGGGTCACAAACGAGATTAATATTCTCCTGACATATGTGGTTTGTGAAAAATGGGTCCACTTGTGATCGGATCCCTCAGATCGGCTTTTAGTACCAGGTGGAAATTGTGTTTTAAGAGAAACGATGTGATTTGCGGTGTTTCTTTCTACATGAACTGCTGCTTTCCAAAGGTCAGAGTTCAGTGAGGTTTCCCTCTGGATAAGTAATCCGTAACAGTCATCCAGCAGCCGGATGTCTAATAACCATGGGCTGCCCTGCTCCACATGTAGGTCCAATTTCATTACAGCAAAAAGTAAAGAGTAAAAGGGTAAGCGGTCTGTTGTGTGGAGTCCTGCTGCCAGTCCCTGTTACTTTATTTTCACTGATCTCTAACCTCTCTGCTGTCACTCTCTTGCTGTGATTAGCATACCATGGCAGAGCAGGAGCCTACACCAGAGCAGCTGGCAGCGCTCGCAGCAGCCAACGAGTCTGACGAAAGCTCAGTCAACTACAAACCTCCTGCCCAGAAGAGCTTACAGGAGATCCAGGCGCTGGACCAAGATGATGAAAGCCTGCGCAAGTACAAGGAGACACTGCTGGGCAACGTCGCTGTGGTTGCAGGTTAGTGATCCCCGCAGGAACTTTTCTAATGACAAGTGTAAGCAAAACAGTATATATATAGATATAGATATAGATATAGATATAGATAGATAGATAGATAGATAGATAGATAGATAGATAGATAGATAGATAGATATCTATCTAGATATCTCGATCTATGAAAATTGTTATAGTATGGATGTTGTTACTTTCAAACAGCATGACTACATATTCTGTGTGGTACAACAACAACAATAAAAAAATATATTGAATTTGCACGGAAGCCGATCCTGAAGCCCGCATGAAACCATCTCAGCGGTGGGAAAGGGGTCTGGTCACTACCTAGGGTTAATCAGAGCCGTGTCGTTAACAGCCCGTTTTCAGACGGTTTCAGAGTTGCAAATGTAACCCTCCTGGTTGCATTGAGTGGAAGAGAGAGGGCATTTCTGTCCCCTTAGACAGTTTACTACTGTGGAGTGGAGGAAAGTACTGAAGGTTTTTTTTTTTTTTTATTGTTAGAATTAAAACTTCACACATATCAAACTATTTTAAAAATCTAAGTAGCAAGGTGTGTGATTGACCATTTAAGAAAAAAGACGCATTCAATATTTGAAAGCAAAACAATTTGAAATGAAAAAGAATGGATGATGAGATACTTCAATTTGGATTGGACAATTGGATTCTGTCATCATTTTTCTCAGGTGCTATGAATTGATCCTAATTTTGTATTTGTGCCCGTTGTCTCTCTCTCTCTCTCTCCAAGATCCCAGTGCCCCCAACGTCCAGGTGACGCGAATGACTCTGTTATGTGAAACGGCTCCGGGCCCTCTAGTCCTTGACCTGCTGGGTAAGTGGCGCACACGTGGTCTACGTGAGGCTGGGATCGGGACAAAACTCAACAGCAGCTTTTTACATTGAACATGGGATCATGTCTATTTTACCATCTGAAAGATTGACTGAAGCCCACATATAGGCACTGTCTGTCCTCGCAGCAGACACACTGGAAGAATTAGCTCATAGTAACATTAATTATAAGCTGTAATCACCGCCATCCTTGTGTACAAATGGCATTAGTAATGACATGAATCCTGTGTAAGTGGGTTAATGAGCCATTTCCTGATGGCTCTACTGCCCCCCCAGTGGTCACACAGAGCTGCAACAGAGCTTGGCTCACTGTGCCACCTGGTGGCCAGTATCATTACTACAGGGTGTTGGAAATCAGAATACAACTTTGCTTTTGAGAATGTAATTTCTTTTCCTCTGGGAAAGCTTAGCCATAAAATCCCTACTTGTGTATTACACTTTAGTTTACATGTTTTAGACTGTGTAAAATGCGTTCATGCTGTTCCAAACTGATCTTGAAGTATATATCTGGACAGTCTTCACTCTTGCTTGACTTTTCTTTTCATGCTGTGCTGCTCTCCCTTCCAGGAGACCTGGAAAACTTCAAGAAGAACCCATTTGTGCTGAAGGAGGGAGTCGAATACAGAATAAAGATCAACTTCAAGGTGAGTGAGTCTGGTCTTTGTCAAACCCAGGGTTCCTCTCTGTTTGTTATCTCAGACTGTTGGAGTTGTGATGATGTTACTGCAGCTGCAGTGTGAGCTATCTTTGTTTTGTCTTTGGGGAACTGTTGAGCAGGATGTGATGCATGTTTACTTTTGCAGGTCAACAAGGAAATTGTGTCAGGCCTGAAGTACACTCAGCAAACATTCAGGAAAGGAGTAAAACGTAAGGCTGCCCCTATTATTTTTCATTTATCCTCTGCAATTCCTTAATTGGATTTCGAATGGAAATGTCATGTAAAGCAGCATCCTCTGACTTAAAAGAATAATTCAACATTTTGGGAAATATGCTTATTTGCTTTCTTTCTTTGACTTAAAGGGTAACTACTGTTTTTTTTTTTTTCAACCTGGACCTTATTTTCCTATGTTTTTGTGTCTAAGTGACTGATGGGAACAACAATCTTTGACATTGGTGCAGTATTAGGCAAGAACACTGCAGTCTGCAGCAGCGAAACAAGCTACAATGTATTCAAGTGAAAAAGAGAGGGTTCTCTGCGCTTCTGCAGTCCACAACAATCCGATGCAACCAGGGCAGGACAAAACAGTGTAGAGTAAAAAATAATCGCCGGTGCAACACACGTCTTCTTACTTTATAGTTTTTTTTTATTTTTTAAGGTGCATAACTGACATGTAAAGTTACATCTTCATCAGAGTCCATGAAGATGTAACTTTGGAGTGACTCTGATGAAGATGTAACTTTACACGTCATTGTTATGCACCTTTAAAAAATAAAAAAACATCTGTGTTGCACTGGCAATTCTTTTTTTCACTCTAAGCTACAACGTATGTTAATAGGGCAGTTGTCCAGCTTGTATTTACCTTCACAAAAGTGCTCGTTTTGCCACTGACAGGCTCAGATTAATATTCTAAGTGTCTGACAACATTATGGAAAGGATCCCTTCACAGATAGACCTTTAAAAACCTCTTTGAGACCTTTTTTGTTTAACCAGAAATGGCTCTGAAGTTGCTAGCGCTAAACCCACCAGACTCCATTTAAAAAAGCAATACTTTTAGCGTGTATAGAACCAACATATTTTCACATGTCAATCGGTAAACTGTGTTCATTTCAACCAAAACTAGAGTTGTGATGGTTGGAAAAGTGGATAGACGACCCAAAACGGCTTTTCATAGTTTTATTTTGTTTCTGTCGACTTTGAATGAAGTGTATTTTACGATGCTAAAATTGCTGTTTATTTACATGGAGTCTGGTGGGTTTACCAAATGCAATTTCGCGGATGTTTTTATGTTTAAAAAAAGGATCTTACTTTTTAACAGAAAAGTCAACCTCCTTAGAAATCTTTTACATAATGTTTTTTTTTTTTGCAAATGGAATTGAAGATGTGCTCAAGAAGCTTCTTACAACTCCTTTTTCTCCGCCTCTCTAATATACAGTTGACAAGTCGGACTACATGGTCGGCAGCTACGGCCCCAGACCAAACGAGGAATACGAGTTCCTCACCACCATGGAGGAGGCGCCCAAAGGAATGCTGGCCCGCGGCACCTACACCATCAAGTCCAAGTTCACCGATGACGACAAACACGATCATCTCTCCTGGGATTGGTGCCTCACTATCAAGAAAGATTGGAAAGACTGATCCAGCCCCCCCCTCCCCTTGCCATTCCTCCATCGACATCTTCCTCAGCCTTCTGCCTCTTTCTTTTCCTTGCTGTCATTCCATTATTTCTGTCTGGATTACGTGTTGATTTAAGCTTTTGCTCTCTCCGTCCATCGACAACCTGCTCTTACAGTTTACGTTCTTTTTCTCAATTCCAATCACTTCATTTGTTTGCACCCGCCTTTTCTGTTAAGCATTACATCTTTTAGAAATGGAGAAAGCAAACAATGTGCACAATCCAGATTTTGCTGTAATGGTTTGTTTATAAAAGAAAAAAATAAGTAAAAAAAATGTAGTCGTTTAACTGCTCTTGGAAAAGTGATAAACTATGTGATTCCCACTGCCCTTTAGCGCTTTCTTTTCTCTCCCCCCCTCCCCCCCTTTTCATTTATCAGATTGTTTTGTACAATTACCGCTATCTGCCTTGGAAAGCATTGTACAGGTAGCAGTAGTGCTGTATGTACGTGGCCACTGTACGGTCATTGAGCAATCATTGCTGGACACAACTCTTGGACACAGCCCTCCTAAAGCCTTTGAGCCGATTATTTGTACCAGGGTCTTGGTTAAATATTTGGAATTCAGGCCACCTCTTTTTTTAAATGATTTAGCACCCTACAAAGTCCGCTGACAGAACGGGGGGGAAACAAAATTACCTCTAACCCCTAGTTACCCCTCTCTGTAGGTGTGGCTGTTCCTCTCCTGATCAGGGTATTTTGGCACGTTTGGTAGCAGCCATGTGGCCTTAACAAGAACCCATAGGAAGAAAGTCAACTTAATTAAGCCATTTGCCTTCAGATTATATTTGCCAGGCCACCATGTGAGTCTGTTTTTTTAACAATAGGTAATACAAGGACAGGGAAGCGGGACTAAGGACTTTTAACACCTTTTTATTTCAGGTTTGATAAGTTGTTAAACCATTACGTGTTGGTGTCGATCATATTAGCTCTATTTACATCTTTTTCTTTGCAGTACTTGTAACTGTCTAAATATCAGAACTGTAAATGAGTATTTAGGTTGTATTGGTTTTTTTGTCACCTGGTGTCCTCTCTAGTCCCTGAGGCCATATTTCCAGCATGTCCAAGGTCTGTTAAACCGCTCACCTTGTATTACTCAAGTTGAGAATTTTCCAATGCTGCCTGTGCCTCCAGTCTCTTACAATCACATGCTGCTCCCACTGACTCAGCAGCCCTCATGTTGCTCAACATCAGTGAGGTGAAGTTTTCTGTAATTGACTTCTAAAACCAGTATAGAGACATCAACTCCACCCAGACATGTCTTTTTTTTTTTATATACACTCCAGAAGCATGGGATTGAAGTCCGTTTCTGCAGCTTCGTTAAGTTCTTGTGTCACGGACTGATGGTTTTTTTCTCTGTGGGTTTGGGTTTGACTCAATGTGTGCTACTTGTATTACTGATCTCCTGCGTTCACAATAAAGTGTTCAGACTGAGCCTGCATGTGTACTGTTTTATTCAACATGCTGTATCATTTGATTTGTTGCAACCTTGAACACAAACAGAAAAAAAGAACATGGTGGATACTTTTTTTTTTTTAAATCAACAGAAAACATTTTGAATGGCCTACTACAAGAACTGACAATGTGGTAGCACAGCAGCGTAGAACCGATTGTTGTCATGTCTGAGATGATCAACTGAATCCCTGAAACAGATCATTGCCCTGTTTGCTGTAAAACACCACAGAGGCCATCTCCTTCACTACATAAGTTATAAGTTGTTAATCTAAGTAAACACCTAATGCACAATACACTTTGGCAACTGTCCTGAAGGATTTTTACCATCCAACAAATTCAAATTACATGTTCAGATCTTTAAGCGACCTCAAGCTGGTCAAAAGCGTGCGAGTTCAGTTCCTACCTGTGTAAAAAAAAATTTAGCACTTAGTGTTTATTAGACAGATACGTGCTGCAAATGCCATAAGTAGTTTCAAAGCTAGTGGCTGCCTTTTAAAAAAAAATAATTTATATTAATTATTTGGCTTAATTATTATTGTTCACTATAAATAAAAAAAAAAGTTAAATTATTTCTGCATTAGTACATCTCAATTACAAAGACATCACACACTAGACTGCCCTAGGACAGCAACAATAACCTCCATTCTAATTAGTCACTCAAAAAAAGGCATTTCATCAACGATCTTCCATCCATGTAGTGAAATATAAGATTTCATTTTTAGATTAATCAGCCATCCGCTGCTAACAATATGCATCATTAATCAACCAACTCCATGACTACAGGCGTCCACCCATTAAAGGACAACGTCCACCCATTAAAGGAACACGCCGACTTATTGGGACTTTAGCTTATTCACCGTATCCCCCAGAGTTAGAGAAGTCCATACATACCCTTCTCATCTCCGTGCGTGTCATAACTCTGTCTGACGCCCCCGCCGCTAGCCTAGCTTAGCACAGATCCTGGAGGTAACCGGCTCCATCTAGCTTACTGCTCCCAATAAGTGACAAAATAACGCCTACATTTTCTTATTTACATGTTGCAATTTGTATAGTCACAGGGTGTACAAATAACAAGATCACAGCCATCTTCTAACCGTATACAAACTGGGAACTATATTCTCAGAAGATGAAGCACTGCTACTTCTGCTACTTGGATGGAGTGATTTGCTTGCAGCAACTGAGAAGCCCAGTGGTGAGGAGTAGAGAGCATAGACAGCAAAAGAATGGACACAGCGACACCATATATTTTTACCATTGACATATATATATATATAACGGACCAACAGATCCCGTTGCTCTGGACGGAGACCAGTGAACGATATTAGAAGCACTTTTCCGGTGATGGCTGAGCGTTACTGCGCAGCCTCCAACTGAGAGAGACGACGTAAATGTGACGTGAGCAACCTGTCTGAAAGTTGTAAGTCTTCTGGTAAGAGAAATCTCAATCATTCCCAATCTTGCAGAGACGGAGAGCGTAGGTATATGTAAGGAGATAGCATAGGCACAGGCTAATTATTGCTAACTAAAATGCTAGTTAACATTAGTAATTACACTTAAACAGCTAATGGGAGACGAAACTGCCTGCGCGCTTCTCCTGTACTATACGGTAATTCCTCTACTATGCGACAGTAAGTCACGTGGTTATGACACAATCGTTAGCCTATTTTTACAAAAACGTCTGCTACAGAGCCATAACGTGAGATACAAGGTAATGGAGCCTTTTATACATTGTCGTGTTTCTTTAGAAATAAACAACGGACAAATAGAGTCTTTAAACACTTCAGATGTAAAAGTTATCCGCTGTCAAAGTGGCGCCAAAATAAATGGGAGTCAATGGGATGCTAACAGGAGGTGATGGCTTGTTAGCCTAGAATCTCCCCATTGAAGGTACGCTTTCCAGATGCACGCTTACCCCCTTGGTAGAGAGTAACAACGGTGCTTTTCAGGTGTTGTGCTAATCACCCCGCCCAAGTAGCAGAAGTAGCAGTGCTTCGCCTTCTGAGAATATAGTTCCCAGTACGGTTAGAAGATGGCTGTGTCTCATGTGACCTTGTTATTTGTACATGCTGTCACAACATGTAAAGAGGAAAATGTTGGCGTTATTTTGTCACTTATTGGGAGCAGTAGGCCAGATGGAGCCGGTTACCTCCAGGATCTGTGCTAAACTAGGCTAACGGTGGGGGCGTCAGACAGAGTTACGACACGCACAGAGATAAGAAGGGTATGTATGGACTTTATCTAACTCTGGGGGATACGGTGAATAAGCTAAAGTCCCAATAAGTCGGCGTGTTCCTTTAAGTCATGATTGGTCAAATGTAAGACAAGAAGCCTTCAAAACAGTGAGGTAAATTAAATATATTCTGTGCGGTCACTGTTTTCAATGCATGTAGTATCTCCTGCTCATTTGTTACTCTTTTTGCTCTTGGTTGATTTAATGTCACACTTGGTCTTCTGCAGGCGGGAGAAGATCTCTTTGAACAGGGCCTTGTACTCCGGCGTGTTCTGGCTGAGACGTTTGTCCACCTGCTCCACCTGCCTGCTGATCCCCTCCAGGGCCTCTGGGGTGGAGGGAGTTTGCGGGGGTGTGGGAGGGGTGGCAACGGTACCCGATGTCGAAGGCCCCGCGCAGACCATGCTGTACTCCTTCATGGAGGGGTCTCTGGAGACGGGCCGGGAGGTCTGCACCCCGGCGTGGCACAGGCTCTCCTCGTGGCGCCGGCACTTTCCCAGCAGCTCCTCATACTTCTCCAGCAGGGCGTGGTACTGCTCGTCCACCTCCCGCAGGATGCTCATGCCACGTTTGCGCACGCCGTTGGCATGTTGGGCGTAGCTGCCTTGGCGCCTACCTGACGCGTCGCGGGCCGAGATGGCGTTCAGAGCCGTGTCGCTGCAGCTTTTCCTCACTGGGCCTCCCTGCTGCCCCGTGTCCCCTGCCTCTCCAGCGCCTCCTTCACCTCCCTCCTCCAGACCTACGCCCTCCTCCGGGGTGTCTGTCTCAGGGCCGTTGCGGAGCAGCGTCTCCAGGCCGTCTTCCATGCCCCCAATCAGACAAAGCCTGGACTTCCTCAGCTGCTGCATCTCCTGGAGCTCAGCCTCGAGCTCCTGGACGCGCAGCTGGCAGCCCTCTGCTCCTAAGAGACGCTGTTCCAGACGCTCAAACTCCTGCAGCACCGCGGCACACTCGCGCTCAGCATCCTCCCTCTGGGAGCGCTCTGTGGCCACAGCTGAGCGCAGGGACGAGACGATGTCTCTCAGGCGCTCATTCTCCTCATCCACTGGCTGTCTCTCAGCCAGGTCCACACTGCCCGGGTTGGCCAGCAGGAAACCATCCTCATACCTGATGAAAAGACGTGGTGCATCATTAAGTGTGCTGGATTTTAAGCACAGTTTTTAAATACTTTACAACTGCACAATCATACAATTAGTGCACCAATTTGGGCATTCTTTAAAAGGCAATATAAAACCCAGTGTTGTGACCAAGTCATCTTTCCTAAAGTCCCCAGTAATTCTCAAGTCATATGGTCCAAGTTTTGAGTTTTCTTTGTGTCCAAGTCACAGGTTATGTCAAGTCGAGTCCCCAGTCAAAGTGCTCATATTATGCTCATTTTCAGGTTCATAATTGTATTTAGAGGTTCTATCAGAATAGGTTTATGTGGTTTAATTTTCAGAAAACACCATATATTTGTTGTACTGCACATTGCTGCAGCTCCTCTTTTCACCCTGTGTGTTGAGCTCTCAGCTTTAGCTACCGAGTGAGACATCTCACTGTTCCATCTTTGTTGGTAGTCGCACATGCGTAATAGCTAGGTAAGGACTACTAGCCAGTCAGAAAAGGAGTATGAGGGTGTGCCACGCTAGCAGCTAGGCGAGCATTATAACGTGTGTTACAAAGTGACGCACAACGTCATGGAAGTAAAGGCTGGACTACGATAGAGCTGTTTGGAGCAGTTTGTGAACAGTGTTTTCTGTTGGAGATGGTAAGTGCCTTTGTGGACTTTGGGCTTTTTCACTTTGTATTCACAACAATATGAGCACTTTAAGACAAGTCGAGCCCCAAATCAAGTCATCCATTTTTGATGAGCATGTCTTGCATTCAGCTGTTTGCTTTTTTCCGTGAAATTTTTATATCCAAAAGTGATGACTCGTGGCACAGATTAGGCTTCATTAGGGGTCCTTGGTGTTACCTGTTGCCATAGCAAGAAGTTTGACAGCCAGTCATCCAATCATGACAATCACATACCAGGGAGCTTTTTGAGTCGTCCAATCATGATTAACAGTTTGCGCTGCATAGCATACTTGATAGTTAGACAGAAACGTGACAGTGTCTTTTCTAATGTACATACTGTACATTAGAAAAGAAACTCCGGACAGTTAGTGACCTTGGCGCAGTGCAGAGCTCTTTGAGGCAGGGGAAGGAGTGCACAGTCTTGCGCCGTTCCTTCTTCTCTCTACGGACTCTCAGCTCCTCCAGAGTTCGCAGCTCTTCCACCCGAGTTGTCAGGCTGTTTACCTGACCCTGCATGGTCTCCATGGTGCCCGTCAACCTGTGCACACCCACAAATGTTTGTTCAGTGCTCGTTACGTCATTATTATGGAGACCTAATTCTCTCTTTGGTGAGCATACCGTTCCTCTAAAGCCACAGTGAGCCACTGTTACGACATAAAGCATATGAAGGAGGAGCATATTTAGAATGAACAGAGGCAGCCACTGAAATATTTAGCATTAAGACCACTAATGTGATTTGTAAAGAACTTCGATCCCTGATTATGAAATTGTTAAAGAGAGCAAAAATGTTAAGTCCTCTATAGTTGCCCTGGTAGAGGGGAGTGCCTGTAAACGCACAACTGTTCTAGCTTCAGTAAAAATGTGGAGTATCGTTCTTGTTACGGACATATTTTTCTACAGCGTATGATCACCTGTCTATTTTCTGCTGCGAGGCCTTGCTCTCCAGTACCAGTTTCTCATTGGTGATCTCCAGCTCTCTGGCAGTCACATCCAGCTGCTCATACACCTTTGCATGCTGCTCGTTCATCTCCCTCAACATTTCCAACTGCTTGGACAGGTACTGCAAGGGAGACAAGTTTAAGATTAAAATTAGGTCATAAGTGACTAAATACATCTAGAGTTGTTCATCTACGCACTGATTCCCAACCGGGTGTACTTTTACCCCAGAGGGTGCAACCACACATTGAGTCAACTGTAATGGCTGACCACCATGTTTTGTGATAAAGAACACTAGCGAGCAGAGAAGCTGAAATACTTCGCTAAAATACATTCAGTTAAAAACAACATGACATATGATATAAAATAATGACATACTATCCTATGACTTTTTCATGACATACCATATTTGGACGTTTTATGTATTTTTTAGACATACTATACTATGACTATTTTTGACATAATATACTATGACTTTTTACTTTTTTCCACATACTATACTATTACCTTATCACTTTCTTCAACATACTATACTGTGACTTTTTTCGACATTCTATACTATGACTTTTTAATCACTTTGTTGACATACTATACTATGACGTTTTTCGACATCCTACACTATCACTTTTTCATGACTTTTTTCTACATACTATACAATGGCTTTTTCTTATAACCATTTTTATGGATGGCAACAATCTTTTAATGTGCATTTTATGGCATGTACAGACTTTTCCTCATACTATACTATGACTTTTTCGACATAATATTCTATGACTTTTTTTTAAACACACTATACAATATTTTTTATAACTTTTTCCGACACAATATACTGACTTTTTTCGACCTACTTGTCCTATGACTTTTTTTCAACATACTATACTACGACTTTTCACTTTTTTCGACATACTATGCTATGACTTTTTTATCACTTTTTTCGACATACTAACCTCTAACTTTTTTCGACATACTATACAATGGCTTTTTTAAACTTTTGTTATGGATATGGACCCAATTTTTAACAAGAAAAGTGGCTCAGCAAGTGAGGCTGTTGCCTAAAAGTCTGAAGTGAAAGGATCAAATCCCAGCTCCCCTGTCTAACAATACGATCTTGAGTATTCCTTTCAGTGGTGTAAAGAACAAATAATTGAAGGAAATAGCAAACTTTAAGCCTTAGTTATAGCTCACCAAGATAAGATGTTGACTTTACAGATAGATCACAGTCTGAGGTTGAAGAATAAATGTGATTTGACTTTTTTTCAACATACTATACTACGACTTTTCACTTTTTTCGACATACTATACTATGACTTTTTTATGATTTTTTCGACATGCTATACTATGACTTTTTTCAACATACTATACCTTTTTTTTCAGCACACTACACTATGACTTTTTATTACTTTTTTCGACATACTATACTATGAGTTTTTTTTATCACTTTTTGGACATACTATACTATGACTTTTTTTGGACATAGTATCCTTTGACTTTATCACTTTTTTCGACATACTATACTAAGACTTTTTATCCCTTTATTCAACAAACTATACCATGACTTTTTTCAACACATTATACTATATCTTTTATAACTTTTTTCTATTTTACTAATACTTTATCACTTTTTGACATACTATACTATGACTTTAAGACTTTTTTTGACATACTATACTATGACTTTTTCGACATACTATACTATGACTTTTTTTTAAATACTATATGACTTTACGACACCTTATACTATGACTTTTTTCGACACTTTACTATGACTTTTTTCCACTTTTATTTATTTTTTTAAAATACTATATGACTACTATACTACGACTTTTTAATCACTTTGACATACTATGCTATGACTTTTTTACAAATGTTTTCAACATACTATACTATGACTTTATCACTTTTTTCGACATACTATACTATGACTTTTTATGTCTTTTTTTGACAAACTATGCTATGACTATTTTATCCCTTTATTCAACATAATATACCATGACTTTTTTAAAGCGTTTTTTGGCATACTATACTATGACTTTTTTATTACCTTTTGCGACATAGTGTACTATGACTATCACTTTTTTCAAGATACTATGCTATGACTTTATCACTTTTTTCGACATACTATGACTTTTTATGTCTTTTCATGACATACTATGACTTTATGATTTTTTATGACATACTATACTGTGACCTTTTATGACATACAATACTATGACCTTTTTAGACTTTTTATGACATACTGTACTATGACTTTTCACATCCTTTCATGACATACTGTACTATAACTTTTATGACATACTATGACTTTGTATGACATACTGTACCATGACTTTTTATGACATACTATATAAACTGAAAGTATTTCAAATGGACCGTGGATGATTAAAATATATGACTGCATTTCATGTCACCTGCAGGGGTCGCACAAAATGCTTCTGAGGGAACTATGATTTAAAGAAACTTGAGTTTTTTTTTATTTTTCTTCCAAGTGCTTCATGTTTTACAATAATTAGCTGAAACGTGCACTAGCAGAGTTACAATATGTGGGACAAGCATACCTCTATCTCTTGTATGTGCTCGTCATTGTTGATGTACATCTGTTGTAGGGAGTCCTCCAGCTCCTTGTTGCGTTCCAGGAGGGTCTTGCCGAGCTCGGCTGCCAAGTGTAGGTCTGACACGAGCCAAGAAAGAAGAAAAGGCATAAACAGCAGACAGTGGTGAGAGTGTCGAGTACAGGAGCTCACCACATAGTGTCTGACTTTTCCTCGTCACCAAGAGTGGTTTGCTTTTAAGAGAAGCACTCACTGCAGCTGAGGTGCACATTAAGCATCTGAACGCCACCTGATAAGGCAAACCTTAATTTAAAAATGAATTTAAGATGTGAAACATAACATCCTGTCCTTGATTAAACCCCTTAAGGTTTCTGAAATCCTGATGTTTCTGGCCCATTTCTTTCTCAAGATGCGTTCATGATAGCCAAGATAAGAGAAAACGTTTTTGTAGGAAATAACTTTCGATCAAAAGGTTAACATTTCAAGTTTTTTTTTTACTATCAACACACTTCTATCATAATTTAAAAAAAAAAAATACACAACAAGCCCTAAAACAAAGTTAAACGCATCTAAATAGAACATGTTGAAAGAAAATGATAAACCTCACAGATCACATTGGTCTGAGCGATGATAACGCCGCAGACGCCACCCTCACAGTTGCTGTTCTTTTACCACACAGCTTGAAGCATACATTATCCATCTCCTCTGGTGAAAAGAAGCCTAGCTGGACCGAGTAGGAGGAGAATCCTGCTGGCCCTGCAAAGTCGGAGCCCATAACAACACAGCACTGGAGGAGTGGAACGGCGTGAAGAGACAGAGAGAGCCATTGACACCCATTACTGGACATGAATGCAGTGTTTTATCAGCACAGTGTTGGGCGTGAGCAATGACAGGAACACACACGCATGCATCATCGTAGGTGTGAAACACAAGAGATTAGATGTGATTTACTGTTACTGCATGCAGCGGGAATCCCTCCGTTTTATCGAATATACTTAACAAGCATCATTAAGCTCACACCCCTGTGTTGTTACATTTGCCTCTAATGCTGCCGAGGGACAGGCTGTAATTTCCCGTTTCAACAATGCAGAACTGATCACTGGTCTGAACCGCCGAGTGATAATGAGCTGAGTGAAAGTGCGTGAGCAGGAGAGAGCACAGCAGGCCTTCATCCCCCAGGTCCAATTCAGTCACAGCGCCGTTTCTGTTCCTGAGGGCGACACGTGCAGAGTCATAGTTATGTAATTTGAGAATTGTGCGCACAGATGAGCAGAACATGAGGCTGTGCTTAGGATATACCAATCACCAGACACCTAATAATGACACTAAAGGCTGTCACATCACAAATACAGTCATGGTATCTATCAATGACTGTCCTCACGGTCAATCACAGGCCCCCTCGGACAACACAAACATGACATCACCTCACCACCATCTGCCCAGACACACTTCATATGTTTTGTCAGATCATACTGAACACAGGGGTCACCAAATCTCAGAGCTGGCAGCCAACAAGTTACATAACAGCAGCATTTCTGGGGCAAAATCATGCCTGACTTAAAGCGCATACAGGATGACGACATGTGCTTGAGCCTCCAAGCTGACCCCAAAGCCTGGAATCTCTGATCCCGACTAAGGAGGTCTAGTCTGGGGTTGCCTTAGCAGATCAGTTAGGGGCTTAATGACTTCAAGCTCGGTGCTGAATAATGCTGAGATGAGATACAGGGAGCATGGACGGGCGGACACACACACACACACACACACACACACACACACACACACACACACACACACACACACACACACACACACACACACACACACACACACACGTTTGTTTCACTATCTTTGTGGGTCATCATTGACATAATGCATTCACTAGCCCCTTACCCTAACCTTAACCATCACAACTAAATGCCTAACCTTAACCCTTACCCTCACCCTAACCATAACCTAATTCTAACCCTAATCCTAAAACCAAGTCTTAACCCTCAAACAGCCCTTTAACCTTGTGGGGTCCAGCATTTTGGGTCCCACAAGGCTGTGCAGACCCCACAAGTATACTGTACTCCCCGGTTTTTGGACCCCACGAATATAGTAAAAACACACACACACACACACACACACACACACACACACACACACACACACACACACACGAGAATCAGCCTGCCTCTTTGCTCTCTGACTATGTACCATGCGATGATGAGATAAAAAGCTGCTTTAGTTGTCTGGGTCAGCAGGTAATCAGGGGATGGGGTGATGCTGAGGCCGGCACTGCAGAGGGATACACATCTCTCTTCTGAGATGCACTGTTGATGAAAGTGCATCCATTTAAGTCGTTTCCTGAGAGGGCTGATAACACACTGCATCACATTATGCATCAGTGAAAAGGCAAACACAAGCCTTCTTCTGATAGATCTTCTGCCTTTGTCTTCCGTGTTCATTTAATGTCACAGACAGACGACTGCTGTTCTGTTTCGAGGTGAAAAACTAGTCACAACAAAATCAAATCACTGCTTCAATATCTCTAGATTTCAGGGAGTTTTCTGCATGTTTCCCCTCTCACACACCCTAAACAATGCCACTACCTCCCCAAAGATGATCACTGCTTTCACATCCCTCTGTCACCAACTAACCCCACAACTCAGCAGAGTGAATACAGTGTTTGATTACAAAGAAATTAGGCAGAGAGGAGTGCTGGGATGTATGATGTGACCCTGCAAGGAGGCAGGTGAAACAGAGGCAGAATTCACTCAAGTCAGACAGCAGGGCTATTCTGGGAAACATCACTAACAACATCAAAATAATTGGCAGAGGAAGAGAGCAGAGATGCAGATCCAGACTCGGATGCAGAGACAGAGACATGGGGGTTACAGTTTTCATAGTGCGTGCACTCGTGCATGAAATGCGTTTTAACAGTGGATGCAACGGCCTCCCTGCTTTCCATCCACCCCCTCCTGCATGAATCCATTTATCCTAAAAAAAAAGCCAAGACAGAACACTGATTGTGGATGGGGCATTGTTACACCCCCCCCCCGACGCACACAAACTGAAGAGAAGAGAAATGATGTCTCACCTTGCTCCAGGTCCCGCTGGTCGTACCACGGCTCCTCTTCCTCCGTGACAAACTCCTCCATCCCGCCTGCACGGAGCATCGATGTTGATCAACTTGATGTGATCTGCTAATTCACGTACGACTCGCCCGGAAGTGACAGCAAAGAACAGCGGCGCATCCCCCTCAAGTAACCCTTTGAGAACAAACAAAAATCACGGCAGCGCACCTGCTTCTCGAACCGTCTGCAGACTATGAACCAAACCACATCCGGCCGTTTACACCTGCAGACCTGAAATAAAACAGCGTGTACAGCAGCTGCTAGAAAGCAGAGAGCGCCACAGCGTTTGTTCTCTTGTCTCATCAGTCTTTGATGTACAGCAGCGCCCTACAGACGCAGGTTGGCAGCCTGCTCGCTCTCATTGGCTGAATGCTGCTGCTGCTGCGTTTAAGTGCTGTCGGAAATGCTTCATTGAATGTGTGCACTTTTAACTCTTTTAACTGCTGCACCACGGCCTTTTTACAGGTTGTTTTATTACTGCGTTTGAATACTTCGACTCCATCTTCACTGATTGGTGAGGCTAATACACGTTAAGTTGAAATCTGACATTTTTTATGTTAATATCATTATAACATCCAACTGTTTGAATTATTCTCAACACTAGATGCTCCATCTTCTTCACTGTAGGTTGAAGGTGCAGAAAGTTGATAGAAAGATTGGGGGGAATTTTTTTTTTTACTTATTCTAATCAGTAATATATAATAAGATGCCACCGCTCCTCTTATTCTCTGTGCAATGTACAGTTTTTCTATGCTGCAATACTACCTGAACCCAGATGTGGCTACTGTGTGGTTTGATTATGTTTAGGAATATGCAACATACAAAAAAAAAACTGAAATAATGAAGGTCTTGAAACTAGAACCTGACACAGGGAGCTTCTTCAAAACAAGGCCTTAATATAAAACAACAGCAGATCCATTGTAATGCCCTTATGTCAGTTGATATTGTATTAATGGTGCATGTTGCCAACACGTCCAGGGGGAATAATAAAGTATGTCTTCTTCTTCTTAATTCAGCAAGAAAGAGTAATATTTCCCTCACAAGTTAGGCTCTCAACAGCTAATTTCACATCTTGTGTCTTGTTTTCATAGCTATTTTCAAAAGTATGACTTTGTGGGAAATAAAGTTTTATTCTATTCTATATATTCCATTCTATATCAGTTTCCTTATTATTAAGGCTTTAAGAGGGGTATGTTTAGCAGCATGTTTTTTTCACAGCTCAACATAGGCCTTAATCTTCCAATTACACTTCAGTGACACTACTGTCATGTTTTTTTAATTAAATGTATTAAATATAGTCAGCTTTTACCATTTACATCCCTTCTTTCCGTTGTCCGAATGAAGGAAAATTAAAGTCGTAAGTTACAAGGTACAACTGAAGGCAGCACCGCTGGAGGTGACGTCACCGTCTACTTGACACAGCGTCCCCGGTACGGAGGTCTCCTCCCCCTCCAGCCTTCTAAATACATCCATGATCCAGCCCCCCAAAGTTCCAATAAGTGTAATTGTCCAATTGAATACATTTGTGTTCATGAATAACCACACAGTAAGGCTCTCACACTGTGGTTGGTCTGTTCCTATTCAGCATGGACTTTATTGTAAACATTTAGGAGCAAAGATGAGATGGACTATGGCTGTTCAGACTGCACAGCCAGGCCTCTGTGTCCACCAGTGCTTCCAGTACTCTTTGGGTTGCCTCCTGACTGTGGAGACAGAAACTGTAGGCTCTCACAGTCCTGACACGCAACGCACTATAACTAAGGAACATTTCCCTCATTGAAAATCACATGGCTAAGAAAACAAAAACATTATGCAAAAAGTATCCCTTTGCATTGACATAACCAAAGATAAAACTGATCTTTAAATAAGAGAAAAACTGGTCAGTTTCACATCATACAGTAACTATCATTGTTGTCCATTCACGTTGTTTTGTTCTGCAGTCCAGCAGCCACAGACAAAATAAGTAGCAGCAGTAAAAATGCCCATTAGGCCTCTACAACACAAAACCGTCTGGTTAATGTCAAATAGTTCACTATCGACCCAGTGTTCTTGTAGGTTTTATCCCCAATTACCTCAAATTATGCATTTTTTACATTGCTGACAACCATTTCCACAATGTGTTTCTAGACATGCTAGTGGCTCTATGGATGGAAATGTCAGCTGGTCTGTTGCTCAGTCCATCACAATGGTCTGGACTAAAATATCTCAACAATTATTTGATAGATTTCCATGTAATTTGGTTCATACTTACATAGTCCACAGAGGATGAACACTAATGACTTTCAGTGATCTGACTGACCTAACTTTTCATCTAGCAAAAGTCAAAAAGTGTAATTGGTTTATAACCAAATATTGCAAAACTAATGACATTCCCATCAGCCTCAGCTGTACTTTGAGTTCAGTGCTAATTAGCAAATGTTTAGGGAGCGTGTTAGCTCAAAGCACTGCCGTGTACAGCGTCACAGAGCTGCTAGCATGGCTGTAGACACTTTAGTCTTGAGGCCTTTGGTTTCCATTCATTTCAGGTCAGTATGAAAATCAACTTGCAGAGACTTACATAAACATATTTTACTGGAGATTTAAGTGTGATTTAATTGACTTGGAAAAAAAGAAGAGTGCAGTCCCACAAAAGGTCCATACTGTAGTAAAATGACCAATTGCTGCACATACATTGCTCATACACATAAACAGTCATTCACGGTCATATGAGTATGCACACAGTTTGACCTCTGTTCTCTCAGGCTGTCACAGCCCACATTATTGCTCAATTACTGACATAAGCTATTGCAGCAGCAACGAGTCTGGAAAAAAGCAGCAAATCAACCATAAAGCTGGTCGGCAGGCGTCTGTGGTAAAGCCTAAGTTCACTGGAACGAGACAAGCTTAGGCACTGACAAAAGAGGAAGGGATCAACCCTAAAATGGCTACATTTCCACGCCTCATCATTCATTGTTCTCTGTGGTTTTACAGCTCTGCGGTCTTTTTAGGTGCTTCCAGTCTGCCTCGCTCTCACAGCGCTTGACTCTGCTGAAGAACTTCTTGATGATAGCTTTGGCTTCTGCTTTAACTGTGGAGAGAGAGAGAGAGAGAGAGAGAGAGAGAGAGAGAGATAAGCATTAGAGTCCAACGCATGCAGCAGAGCACAATTTTGAGATGATTTATCCCCTGCGTACCTTGGCCTTTTCCCCGACTCCTGCCCTCTGTGAGAAGGTGAGATAAGTAGCGGGCAAAGGACTTAAACAGCTCCTGCAGCCCAAGATAACAACAGCTGAGAATCCATTTCACACCGCTTTTCTGCAAACACCAAGTCAATCAATCAAAAAGCGCTCTCTCACCTTGGTGGCAAACTTTCCCTGAGTGTAAAAGGGGTCCAGATAGCGGACCACAATATCAGCGGCCTCCTTCAGCGTCACAGGCTTGGGTGGCTCGTTGGCGGGGATCAGGGCCCTCTCCTGCACATTGGGGTTGAACGTTACTCTTCTGTCTAAGGGCCGGCTGCGCTTCGCTGGAGGAGACGACTCGCTCTTATTCGCTTTTATATCATCTGTCAACTGGACACAAACACACAAGTCACAACACTGTTAGTTTCTCACACATGAGCCGGAGGGGAAAACCAAATTTCACCAGGAAACTGACAAAAGACACACAACATGCTGTACTGTGAACTCAATAACACCGTTTCTTCTGCCACTAAGCTGGTTTGAATAAATTATTTTCCAAAAATTATTTTATTTGAATAAATTGTGGGTGAGTCTTTTCAGAGCGGTCAACGAGGTTTTTACTCTTGTCAACATATTGACCAACCTTTATATTTGGAACCATGATATTTGATTTGTCTGTCTGAGAATAGGAGGTGGCCTTTGTCTTATTTGACTAAAGTCACAGGCTTAGTGTGGACACACAAACACACACACGCAAGCACGCGCACACATCAGTCACCGAGCAGGAGATAAATTTGATATAAAGATTGGACAGAAAACAGACAGTTACCCCTTCTGTTAGAGGTGGTTTAGCTTCATCCTCAGGTTTGTTTTGTCTGTGTGAAAGGTCAAAAATAATGTTAAGAGACTTTCCATCTTTTTTTTCTTCTTAAAAATGGTGCATTTAGGGTGTCTTACTCTGCAGTGGACTTCATATACTCTATAGATGTGTCTTGAAGCTGCTCCAGCTCCAACGTCTCCGTTTTATGTTTTTCCTCCTCTTCATCATCAGTAATGACTATTACTTTGTTTTTACTTTCTTCTTGGATCACATCCTGAGTCTCTACAGGACTGATCTCTACATCGTCCACAGTGACGGGTGAGTGTTCCTGCTGGCTAACGCTTTCTTGAGCGACCACCGCTGTGGTGTGAGATAACATAGCATCAAGTCCCCTCGGCGTCTCCGCCTCCTCCTGGCTGTCCTCCGTTGTTTCTTTCTTCGCAAAATACTGGGAAATGTTGCGGGAGCTCTTTGCCGCTTCCGCTAGCTTCTGCTGCTTCTTGCTCATGGCTCTGCCCGCCTTCGTCGGGCTGTTCATGGTGGCGGCGGCGGCGGCGTTCGCTCTGGCTCTGATGGACGACGTTACAGCCGAAGATGCATCGCCGCTTGTCTCTCCGGAGCCTCCTGAGCTGTCACTGTAAAATCCGCCGCTCTCTGTCCCCTTGTTAGACACAGTGTCCGACATGGAGGCCTTCAGCAGATCCTTAGCAGTCTGGAAGGGGTCGGATGATCCCCTCAGACCTGCTCCTACTCTCTTACGCTTCATCTGGAGGAAATAATGCCAAACAAAGAAGACATGTTCATATCGGAATACTCTGCAGTCGCAAGAAACCGCGATAACTGCTTGCAAACTAGGTGAAGCAAGTGCGTAGTAAAGAGGAGCTTACAGAGTAGATCTCAGATGCAGATGTGAACCCCTGCAGCTCCTCAGAAAAGGAGGCAGAAGAAGAGGAGGAAGGTTCCTCTTTGAGTTTTGACTCATTTTCTCTGGTTTCACTCCTGCCGTCGGTCTTGACACCTCCTCCTTTTTCTCCAGGTGCACTTTTCTTCATCTCTGATACCTTTAAAACAAGATACGAGTTAGGGAAATATCTTTCCAATCTTACTGTATGCTACCAACGATCCTGTGACAGGCAGAGCAGTCACTAGTTACCTTCTTTAGGACAGCAGCTTTGTACAAGTTGGAGGACTTGCTGCTCTTGAAGACCTCATATTCAATATCCACTGCTACAGACAGGGTGTCACTGCTGAGAGACAGAGAAGACAACGTAGAGCAACTGTGGGGAAAGAAAGTCCGAAAATTCACAATGTATATGCAACGTGATATCATGACTTTGCGTAAACATACACACAATAATACCCACTTTCTTAAGCCAAGTTGCGTGTTATCTGGATGCATTTTGAGCTATCCGCATTTATGTCTACGCTGTATACAGCGGACGTAAACATACACGCCACTTGGCGTGTTATCGCGAGAAGAAAGCGACGGTTGAGTTTAGGAAACGTGACACGCGGGACACGAAGGAAACGTGACACGCGGGACACGAAGGAAACGTGACACGCGGGACACGATCCCTGGTCTCTTGGGCGAAAGTCTTGTGTTTTACCCATCCACCACCCCGTCCAACCTCCTTACGCAGATTTTCGCCCTTTCATACTACTCGCTACGGCGTAAATTCACACGCAATCGCAAAGTGATGTAAGTCAACGGAGGGCAAACGCTGTTAATAAACACGCTAAAAAGCGAGTATGCGTCTTGATAACACGCCAATAATGGCATACGAATTGGCGTGTCATACATACGCCACTTCATCAGATCAGTCTGGTATATGAATGATGTTTGAAGCATGTGTCTGCATAATTACTTGAATGAGTCTTCTGCCCCCTGGTGGCCATACAATGCTTCCTGCAAGAGGCACAGGCAGTGCTCTCTGGCCTGAAATAGAATATATATATATATATATAAAAAGGTTTGTTAAATTAAATAATTGTCAAGAAAGAATTAAAGCTACAGTGAAAGAACCATTTTTTAATAGCAATGGTTTTAAAATTGCTCAGATGCAAAGTTGGCTCTACTGCCTGTCTTCACATCTCATGACACATGAGTCACACTGAATTCCTGGAGACGTGTTAATGAGTGCAGCAGGTATGAGGAATGTGTTCGCAGCGTTCAAGTACCTTTACAGTGAGTCTGGGGATCCTCTGACTGCTGGCCTCTCTGAGTGGGCAGTCAGCATCTACATACACAGTAAGGATACATTGGTTATATACATAGACTGTGTATAATATTAGTGGACAAAGCATCCGGTTGGGCGAAGTGCTGCAAATGCGAGAGTGCCTTAAACCTGCATTCTATCTGAATTCCAGCAGGGGACGACACATGCAAAAGGAGGTCGGTTTCTATAGAAGTCTATGAGAAAGTGACCCACTTCTCACTTGATTTATTACCTCAGTAAACATTTTCATAATGAGTTTATGGTCTCAATCGCTAGTTTTAAGTCTTCTGCAACACAGAATGATGTTCATTTTCTGAATTATGGTCTCGATTTTAAAATCGGCGATAAAGCAGGGGGTGTTTTACGGCATGGCTATGATGTGATTGCCGGTGAAAGTGTGTAACGTAACGTGGCTCCTCCCTCACTCCTCCCTCTCGTCTAAAATCGTCACATCGGCAACCAGGATGGCTGCGGCCGTAACGGCAAATACAACGACTCTTAATAGATCTCCACAAACCAATGGGTGACGTCACACATGCTCTGTCCATTAATATTTTACAGTCTATGGTTATATATATCACAGTACAGATCAGCCTGGATATCCATTTAGGAATATTGTATTTTTCTATTGATATTTACCTGGGGGAACAAAGTCTTCCCTCTGACTGTCAGTGGCCTAAAGAAACATGAGCACAGACAGAAGTTCATTCTCAGATATTCACTTAAACAAAGTAGCTTCCTGGCAAAAAAAATGCACATTGTACAGAGAAGTATACACTGGTACACTTCCTCCATCTCAGCAGAGAAGTATACACTGGTACACTTCCTCCATCTCAGCTGCATTACCGCTCACCTACTGCCATGCCCCTCACACACATATATACTGGCAATATTCAATAAAAGGCACACAATGCTGTAAATAAATAAAAAATAAATAATGCATCTTTTGACTTTTTTCAGCCTAACAGTGACTTAAAGTTAGTCATTTCCTCATCGAAAGAGAACAGCAGCTGTGGTCATGTTGAATTTGGTCAGTTACTCTAGTGAAGAAGTTCTCGCAGCAGATAATTGGAGATTTTTAATCCACTTTACAGAATAATCTCAGTATGATCGATATCTTCGAAATAGTCACATTGGATTTAGCCATCTTTCAAGACTACATGGGATTAGTGTTTAATTACCAAAATATGTTTTGGATGGAATATCACTTTAAGCTGGTAGAACAATTACGTGATTTAAATGAAGTTGTGAAATGCGTAGGATCAGGGTAACGACGGCCACCTTCCCGTCAACATACCTCCCAATCTCTTTTTTTTGTTTTTTGTTTAGTTTTCTTTCTACTATTTTACAATCATGGCATTCCTGTTTTTATTGATGTCGTGTTATTAACTGGAAAAGCTCGACTACACTTCAATGTTGCGCCAATTCCACTGAACATGTGGGAGTGATTTACCACAATCCTGACTTAACAGCCTCAACAGCCCCTTCATTCCTGCTGCCAACAGCTGGCCAACAGATGCACACAGACACAACACAAACACTAGTTGCATTTCTAAAGAAAAGAGTTTGTGTGTGTTGATTATGATGATTCACCTTCCGCATGTTCATCTGCCTCTTGAAGAGGTCTGAAAACTCCTTTTTCCTGTTTGAGCCATCGTCTTCACTGCTTGCATCCCCTTCGTCATACCTGCAAGGTGTGATGTCAGAGTCAAATCTACAGGTTCACCGCTACTTTACGTTACAAAAGTAAATCCAAGTGGGACAAATGTCACTCAAGTTGTCCTGCCTTTCAAAACCATAGCCCTTCTTTCCTCCTTCATAAAGGCCCGGCTGGAAACCGAACGGTCCTGTGGGCCCTTTGCTCTGAGCTTCCGTCTTGGTGCTGAGGGTGGCCGCCCTCTCCAGCTGGGCGCGCACACCTTTGGGGTTACGACAGTAGTCGCAGGCACCTGCACAGTTTGGCGTCTTGTCCCCAAAGAACTTGGAGATGGTGGCATGGCGGCAACTGGTGGGAAGATAAGAGACACTGTTTGTTAGGGCTGTGCAATTAATCACATTTTTAAGTAAAATCGAGAAAAACGATTACTTTGCACATTACGTTCTGCAAGTAAACTCTTATTTTGTCTTGTGTTGTGAATGAGAAAATATGAAGTTCAAACGGGAAAAGTATGAAGGGAAATATCCCAGTTCAAGGTGTTTTCACTGTTGATTTGTTTAAATGTTTCACTGTTCTTTTTTTAAATTAAATAATTGCAACATCTTTCCAAAAGTCAATGAATAATCGTGTTAAATAATCGTGATTATAATATCGGTCGTGATTATGATTTTTTTTTCCCATTATCGAGCAGCCCTACTGCTTGTTAAAAACTAAATATACGTAAGGAAAGGCTACAGCTCCTGTGAAGTTGGCTACATTTAAAAAGGTCAAGCCTGGTGCTGTTTTTGAGCACACAGCAAACGTCTCTCCATCATACACTGGCCATCGAGTGCATCATTGATCTATTAGCTATTGTGTAACCATCACACACCACTATGATCAATGTTTCTGTCAAAACAAACAGGGCTCCCTTGACCCATGAGATAACAAATACAGTTGTCTGACAATCACAAAGCTTATAGGCAAAACGTTCTTAGCTTTAGTAATGACTTCAGTACTTCATGTACTGATAAAAAAAGAACACATTAAAGCAAATTAAATCTTAATTTGGGAGGTACTAAGTCTTTTTTCTCCTACAATTTCAGGGCTTTTGGGCACAATACAATTGTCATTAATCTGAGCTTTAGAAGTTATTATTGCAAAAGAAAATGTTTAGAAAAAAAGGCCTCACACTTCTGTTTTAGATCCAGTCTTATGTAACACACACACACACACACACACACACACACACACAGTTTGGGAAACAATCCACTAGACGAGCCACTTCAACAACATACCAACTACCTTGCTGGAAATGGAAACACGGTCTCCACAGGCATGAGAGAGAGGGGAGCAGTTTCACCCGAGGAGGCGGGGAAAGCCAGAGAGACACAAAAAGACTCTGTGAAGCAACAGTCACTCCCATGGAGGATTGCTAAAAAGAGAACAGCTTCGCAGGCAGAGAAACTAAAGTGAGGCGCACAGTCAAACCGCAAAGCAACTAGACAACCACTCTGCAACCAAAAACCACAAAACGAGAAGAGCAAGAAACTTGAAGACCAAAGAAGAGAAAGATTAAGAGAAGCATGAAAGGGATTTTGTGCCATCTCACTTTTCCTCCACTCCACATGCAGAGTATCATCAGTACCTGAGGAATTATCACTCCTAACCTTAATCTCAACCTGACTGCTTATCTCCGTCCGGTAGTCTCCACCTCTGAGTGACGTACTGCACATTTTAACAACAGACTGACATATATAAAACACACTCAGCAGGTTAACTCCTCCAGGGGAGGCACGTCATGTTCATCACTGCCTCCTCCTCATCAAGTGGTTGGCTTACTTCGGTTCTGTAACTTTTGCAGGTCATTCTGGGCTGGGCTGAGAGTGTGAAAACAACAACCGAGACTCTCATAGGTAAGTGCATTTCACTGCGAGTGGGTCTATTTCTGGACAGTTTGAGAGGCACTGAGAAGTACTTGTTAAGAAGAATGTGAAGAATGTGTTTAGAAATACAGACTTGTTAGGTGCAAAACATACAAGTTCAAATAGCCCATTTAAACGTCTTACTTTGTAGTTATAGCAGTGGCATTTAATAACAGCAGGCTGTCTAAGGAGTTTCTCACTTTTTTAACACGTCATCTACAACAACAACACCCAAAGAGTTAATGGGGAAAATGATAACATAAGAAGTCAGATTAACAAAATGGATGCAAACACCAAGCACTGACAACTTGATGAGGGTCATCTGCCCCACCAGCTCACTAACTAGGTAACTTTCTAAAGTGAAAACAGCCTCTGGTTTGATATCTGCATGTTATTAAATCCTCAAACTACACTTCAAAATGATCTTTTGTGTTAATTCTGTTGCACTAAAATTGGCACAACGTGGTTGCTCCAATGTACAAAATAGCATGAAAACATTTAGTAAACCTCAGCTGCCAGTGTATTAGGGATGCAGTACTGTTTTAGAGGTGCAGATTCAGCTTCATGGTCATCTTGTTAACCACTTAAAAGAATGAGGTGCCCGCACTCTGCTAATTCTCCCACGCGTTTGTTGTGCTGCAACGTTTCGACCCTGCTGGGTCTTCCTCAGGCATTCGACAGTGGTTCAACATCTTGTTTACCAGCCCTTTCCTCGGGAGTGAAAAGGTTACCTGACAGGTGTTATTAGGACACAATTGAGACAACAAATTCAACTGAATTACATTGTTGAGCATTAAAAAGCATAAAAGCCCTAGCATGTTGGGGACCAAATAAAACAAAAAGACTTTAAAAGGAATATTTCTGATATTTTGGGAAATTCGCTTTCTTGCAGACACCAGTTTAGCTTAGCAGTGCTAACAGCACAAAGACTGGAAACAGGGAAACAGCTAGCCTGACTTGGTCTAAATGCACCTCCCAGCGCTCTTAAAGCTCACTAATTATAGTGTGCTTGTGTTATCTTGTTAGTTTAATTCGTACAAAAACACCAATTTACCGGTTAACCAGTTGCCAGGCAACCAGTGCAGACCCCAGGACATTTCTGGTCCCAGCCAAGAAATTGTCAGACCTGAAATCCAGTATTCAACGGCGAATTGTCTTTTTGACTGTTCGGTTTTTGTACCAGTTACAACATATTAATTACAGGTGCTGGTAGCGTTAGGTGGTGTTTGTTACTTTTGGACAGAGCCAGGCTAGCGGTTCGCCCGGTTTCCTTTCTTTGTGCTAAGCTAAGCTAAGCTGCTGCTGGCTCCACAGACACAACAGTGGTATCAATCTTCTCATCTATCTCACGGCAAGAAATAATTAGGCGCGTTTACCCAAATGTCGAATTATTCATTTGACAATGTAATGAACTATATTCTAGGGGCATGAAATTAATCATTGCATCGCGATGCGGACGTGAACAATTCTGCATCGATGCAGCGACAGACCATAATCGATTATTGCCAACGGATGTTGCTTGTTGATGTTACGGTTCCTGCTTTTTTGTTTTTGCCTTTTGTCTTTTGTCTGCTGTGTTCTGACTCCGCTACATATAGGAACTGTCTTTTTTAAGAACAGATACAATACAAAGAGGGAGTTCTTATATATCTGAACGCCAGAATATGTTAATGAAAACTAATATAATAACAATATATAATAATATGGAGGAGGTGACGCATCTTGATATTGAATCGATTCGAATCGTTGACAGGATAATCATAATCAAATTGAATGGTGAGACCAGTGAAGATACACACCCCTACTATATTCCATCATACAGTGTTTGTATTATGTTTGTTATTGTTGGTATTATGCTTTGTAATGCAAAACAATAGAGCAAAACCAGCAAAAGGCTGAACCCACAGACTGTCACACCCAATGCCATTTCATTTACGTTAGAGCACAATAACACTGTCAGCAGTAAATCACGCATAACTTGAAACTTGAAACGCCACCCATTAAAATAACTTAACACATTACAGTCTGTACATATTAACAACACAGTGAGACAGGTGCCTGGAGAGCCTTCTGTTTAAAAGTTGAACACAAAAGAAAGGGAGAGGGACCCTGGTTTTTATCCTTTAGTTACGTCGGTTTACAGAAAGCCTGACAGAGGGTTAACCTGTTAGTTATGCTGAACACCTTAAGCCACCAGCACCACCCCATGTGTCATTAGACTCACTCTTGGCTAGAAAAACCACATGCTTTACACCTGTGCACTCCCAGGTCAGGCCACTGCAATCCTCCCACTTTCTCTTGAAAAAGGGAACCTACGGATTGAGAGCGCTTCATCATGTTATAAGACTGTGTCAACACACCAGCAATGTTGTCTCAACCGCACAGTTTGACTAACGAGCAACAGGAGTTACATCCTGGTGACGCTGAACACAGGCAAACGAATGAGACACTGTAAACCGAATTCAAGCATGACCATTGGACTGTAAATGCTCACTAGGATGGATGCCAGAGAGGAGACGCTGAACATCCTGAACAAGATCTGGGTCAAGCTGCAGGGTCTGCCAAATGCTGAACCCATAGAGCTGGGAGCTTTCTTTGTCATCTTAACCTTCATCTGTGAGTCTCCTCCGCTCTCTATTATTACTCATTTCATTTTCTTCAAATGTGTTTGTCATGTAGCATTTTGCATTTTTTTAACTGTAAAATGTCATGCTCACTTCATGCTATACATTACAGTACATACTGTATCATAAGGCATCCTTTAAAAAAGGTTTTTAGGTTATACGTTATGTACTTATGTACAAAACCGAATAAAGGCTGATATATCATTATTGTATTTTTTTTTAACTCTCAAATGTAGATGTTGGTTTTGTCCTCAAAACTAGTATCAGTCTGGCTCTAGTAAAAAATAAATAATGTTTAAGGATATATGATATTGTTTCTTAAATCTGCAAACTTGCAAAGGACTTTTCTTACAAGGATTTTTTTTTTATTTGCTTTTTTAATTTTATGTAATTTTTTATTTTTTTTTTTAAGAGCGAGCTGGTCACAATGCCATTTCGATTTGTTCTTCCACAGTGGTGGTCCTGCTCATGACACTGCTGACGTGTGTGACCTGCTGCTGCTGCTGTCGCAAAACCAAGACGAGGGGATCGAACATTTGAGCAAATGTGCTCCACACAAGGAAACATAACATCTCAAGCATAATGTCATGGTCATACACCTAATAAATATTCGAGACATTTCGGTGAGTGACGAACCCTGATACAGGGTGTGTTTAGTGGCACTAAAGGAGCCTTGCCCTTGAACAACAAAACACCTGACAAACACAGAGATGGATGTCCTGACACACACACCTGCTAAAGCCGCCAGGTTTTCAAGACGCTCTACAATCCTTGGAGCATCCCTGCGCTTTACAGGGCAACAACAATGCTTCTGAAACCCAAAGTGACTTGAATAATGCAGGATAATAAATGGAATATGAGCTACAAAGATGTACAGAATAATAATAAAAAAAAAACTGCAGTGAGCTGCACAGTGAGATATGAAGGGGAGAGGCAAACTGGTTTGTTTATGTTTTTTTTTCTAAACCTATGTGTCATTTTTAAGGAACGACAATTGGCATTCAGAGTTAGGTAAGATCCTCCTAGGGGAGTAGCTGTTTTCAAACCTGAAAGTGTTCCTTGACATAAGTCACAACAAAGCATAAAACAGAGATCAAGTCTGCCCTCTGCTGTACACAAACCAGAATGAACTATGATTACATTTTTAAAGGCAGAGCATGCATGTGATGACAGTCATGTATAAAGCCGCATGTTATATTATGTGCAAGGGGGGAGACATTATGTAATGATGTGATACATTGACTACACTTTTGTACGCAATAAACAAAATGGGACTTGCATGTGTGCAATCAATGCTTTACTTACCATTCTTGAGCACAGTATGACACCATGGCATCAAAGTCTGTAATGGCTGTTTTGTCTGTCTGCTTTTCAGAGCCTCGTTTCGCCTGTAGAGGAAAAAAATGTTCACAAACCTGAGTTCCATATGTGCTCTTTACATTTTGAGAGCTCGGTTATTGTGCTGACCTGTTTGCGGGCAACCTCCTGGCGGATGAGGAAGTTAATTTGCTCTTTATCTCTCGGGGAGTAGTATGTGCGACACGAGGAGGGCAGGCCGTCTCTCCCAGCTCGCCCAGACTCTTGGTAGTAACTGGCCAGGGACTTAGCGAGGTTCCAGTGAGCTACAAACCTGCAGGATTAACGAAAAACATCAGCACATGGAAACTTAAAACTCTGTAGCCAATTCAAAATGATACAGCAAAACATTGTTGCGTCACCTGACATTGGCCTTGTCTACTCCCATGCCAAAGCTGATAGTGGCTACAATAACCAGAACTTTCCCCTGCATCCAGTCATTCTGGGCCTCTGTGCGATCCCCTGCCTTCAGACCTACAGTATAAAGAGCAGAAGTCAAGCCTTTGAACCCAAATCTTGTGTTCTCCAATCCCAGACAGACATACATGGAGGAAAAACAGTCTGACCTGCATGATACGGTTTGGCCAAGACTCCAAGCTTGGTCAGCTGGTAAGCCACTGTTTCACAGCCTTCCCTGGTCCGACAGTACACAATCCCACAACCCTGTTCATAAACATTACATAGGTTAAAGAAACCAGGGTTCTGATTCTCATGTTCGGGGGAAAAACATCAGCGAATATTGGCTCATCACAGTTTAACACAGCCTACAACACAGGTGTTATGCAAACAAGAGTGTTAAGCTACAATAAAGAAAGAAGAAAATAAATTGAGGGTGGTACTTTCTATGGAGGTACCAATATTGATATTTGAGAGATTTAGAACATAGAAATAGAATGAGAGTAGTGAGGATATTGAACTGTTTGCCGTGGTCATTTGACTAGTTCAAAAGAAAATGTCGCTCAGCACTCTGCACTGACCTAGCCTGGCTCCGCCCTCCTACGTACTTCCACTGGGCCCTCTGCAGTCTACTCAGTGGTTAGATTGAATAGGTTTACACTGTGATTTGTCAGCCAATATGGTTCAGCTGATATCCCAGCTGATATTTCTGGTGATCTATCATTTAGAGAAAAATGAGATCCCAACCTGTCCATTAGAGCCTTTGTCCAGTCCCAGTGCCTTCTGAATGAAGGCGTAGAGGTGGACGTAGGGGTTTGGCAGCAGCTCCCTGAAGATCACATCATAGTGCAAGTTACTGCGGAAGACAGGTGAAACAAAAGACAGTGGCGAACGCAGTCTCAGGGATTGAACAATGTCATCTTGTACATTCTTGGGTGCTGTCGCTGTCAGGGCCAAACAGGGAACCCCTGGCAAGCGACCGCGCAGCTCTCCCAGTTTGAGGTAGTCTGGCCTGAAGTCGTGTCCCCACTGGGAGACGCAGTGAGCCTCGTCCACAGCCAGGTAAGACAGCAGGCCGCGGGAGCACAGGCCCGTCAGGCAGGGCTGGAATGTGGGAGAGGCCACCATCTCTGGAGTGATGTAGAGCATCTTCAGCTTGGGGCTGCTGCTCCCTAGGTCAGCCAGGATCAGACGGCGCTCGCCTGCTGGGAGCTTGGAGTTGATGGAGCAAGCAGGGATGTTCAGACTTTTCAGGCGGTCCACTTGGTCCTGGGAAGATACACAGGAAGGGATAAACACCTAATTGATAGTGCACACAAGGGTTTGCATTGGAGCAGTCCAATCAGAAACAGAGACTGACCTGAATGAGAGCGATTAGTGGGGATATAACCAGAGTAATACCCTCAGCCAGGACAGCAGGCAGCTGGTAGCAGAGGGACTTTCCTGCTCCAGTGGGCATGCACACAAACACATCCCTGTCACCTGCAGGAAGACAACACCTATCACCACAGTGCCACACATTAATCGCTCTCTGACAACACTATATGGGAGAGATAATTCAAACTCAGCCTCGTATTTAAACATTAGCAAAAACGTCAGTTGAGTTGCTTGTTGCTACGAACCAGCTAACGTCTGCTAACGTTAGTTAGCATAGAAACTAACACAGCAGATAAACTGTTCGCACTGTTCGCTGACTTACCTTTAAGGACTGCTTTGACAACATCTTCCTGTAGTTTAGACCGAAAGTTGTCGAACCCAAAGTGGGTTTTTAAAGCCTGTTTTGAAGTTGTTGTCATCGTTTATCTCTCTGTAAATAAATCATATAAGCGTCTCTGGTGTCGTCGCAAACTGATGACATCACTACAGTCGGGAAGAAAACTGAAAATATATTTTTATTTTTTTATTCTGTGTTTAGTGATTACATGTTATTTATTTATATAGTCTATTTAATGTGTTGTTTTATATCTGTATAATTATATGGTGGAAAGAGTTTCCGCGTGTTCTTTATATTTCGCAACAGTTTGTGTTAGAGCTCTCTGATTGGTCGAGCTGGTACAGCTTTCAGCTAATCACAGCTGCTGGCCAAAAGTATATGCACAACCTGTGTGCTCAGATCCTTTACTGAAGTAAAAGTAGAAATACCACAGTGTAGAAATACTCTGTTGCAAGTAAAACTCCTGCAAAAGTCTTAGCATGAACATACTGAAAGTATCAAAAGTAAAAGTAGTCCTTTTGCAGAATGGCCCATTTCAGAATTATGTATATTACATTATTGTACAACAAAAATGGATGAATTAAATTGTATATATTACTTTAATGTTGCAGCTGGTAAAGGTGGGGCTAATTTGAACGTATACTACAGTACATATACTAAATACATATGCTGTGGGATAGCTTTTGAATTGGGCTCAGGTGCTTACTACATCTCAGCATTTATATAGACTGTCTACCATGCATATTGTGTTATTTCTGATCTACATCACTACCTAGACCACTATTTGCACTAACTGTATATTGACTCTTCACTACATTTCAGCATTTATATAGACTGTCTATTCTTATATATTGCATTATAACTGATCAACATCACTAACTAGATCATAATTTGCACTTACTGTTTTTGTTTTTGCTTATGTTTTTGTTTTGTTTTGTTTTGTTTGACTCTTCACTATTTACTATTTACTACTATTCATGTATATCGTGTTATTACCATATCACTTTCGCATATCCCTCGTCTTACTTACACCTCACTTTGCATCGGCTTTGTAATTCTTACTTAATCTGCACTTTATGTAGTCTATTGTATTCTGTATTCTTGTATTGTATTGAATGTGAAACTGTATGTTGTGTATGCATGCTTATGCTTTTCTTAGTCAGGTCGCTGTTGCAAATGAGAACATGTTCTCAACGGCCTACCTGGTTAAATAAAGGTTAAATAAAAAAAAAGAATTTAAAAAAGTGCTGTTTCTATCATACTCTGCTCCTCAACCTTGATCTGCCGCCATGATCCGCAGTTGAGTCGCTTCTTTATGTGTTTGAAATATTTAGTGGTAAAGATGTTAAATTACCACAACAAAGACAGAAAAGAGATGAGAAGAGAAAAACACGAGAATAAGCTGAGGCTGATTACCGACTCCAAAAGCTTATTTACCCAAGATACTGTGATCTATCAGGGACTGGGTTTGACTATGTCCCACACACTTCAGCTCTCAAATCAGATTTCTCTTGCTAACTAAATATGCATCTTCTTTTTTCATGTGCACTGTTCCTGTACCTTTTTGTGACGTATATATAAATCACTTATTATGTCTAATGTACTAATAAACAGACCAAATAGTAAGACATAGATTTGATTTATTTATCATTCACAGAAATGCATTCTTACTGCAGGGTTAATATTGCACAATACATTACATTATTACTATAGGTTTCCTTTCAAATATATGAAAATACATTATGTGTGTGAGCAACGAGTAGCACTGTAACTCTATAGTGAGGAAGTGGTTGCAACGATCACATTAAAGCAGCAGCAGCAGCAGCAGCAGCATAGAGGGTGGTCACATAGTGGAGCTATTCAATAGCACAATGATCAGGATCTCTGATTCCTCTCAGTGATTATTATATAACCATTTGGAATACATTATTATGATATCTACTGGCTTTTAAAGGAAGAGGGGAGAGGAGGAAGCTCAACCCCAGAGGCAGGGCGTGGGGCAGAGACATTGGGTCTTAGCCGCTGGAGACTTGATCACCAGATCCTTGCCGATCTCCACTGTCCCAAACAAGGGGAAAAGCTTCTCACCGAAGCTCTCGTTATAGGTGTAAATGTGGAAGTGTTTGTCCACGTCATAGAAGGACAGCTGGCCGCGGTCGTAGTCGAGGTAGATGCCCACCTTGCGGGGGATGAGGCCAGCCGGCAGGGCGGTGAATGGCACCGTCAGTGCCTTCAGCTCAGTGCCCCTCTCCAGCCGCAGGCTCAGATAACCCGTGTCCGTGTTCAGGGACTTGAAGCCTTTCCTCAGGGCCGATTCTTTGGCCACGCCCAGCCTCCAGTCCCGCTCTCCCACGTCCACCTCCCAGTAGTGGCGGCCCGAGCTGAAGCCCTCAATCCCGACAGCACACCACCAGCCGTCGAAGCGTTGGTGGTAGTTGGGAACATCCTTCCGCTCAAAGCCACAGCGCATCCTCTTCTCGTCAGTGATGAGCAGATCAGGGTTGGCTGTGTCCAGATCCAGAGTCACCTCCACTAGAGGGAAAAGTAACGTGGTTTAAATTACGGGACAGGTTCGGTAGAGATTATACTGACTAATGATTTGATCAAATGAAAGCTGTACCTGAAGCATCTGAGATCCAATCCCACACTGCAAAAAACAGAGGGCTTCAGTGGTAAGAAATGTACGTCTGACAGTATAAATGCAATGCATACTGTTGCAAACCTGGTTTTACAGAATAAGAGCTGTCAGTAGTTATAGGCTGTACAACAATATTACAGGTCCAAACAGAGGATACCGTGACGACGAGAATCTTGAGGAAAAGGAGAGGTTGTACGCACTGAAATTTTTTTATTAATGCAACGTTTTGACTTTAGCAGGAAAATATCCATATGAACAAAAAATGTGTATCTACAGACAAAAGATGATATCCCCAAACTATTTACTTCAAATGTCCTCAATAAGCTAACAGTCCTCTCTTTGGGTCATTATGTGATTTTTCTGTTCATAGTAAATAGATAAGTGTGTTGATGTCCTAATTGCAGATGAAGCTGTCATTTTTCTTTCATCATGTAGATCAGGGATCTTCAACAAGGGGTCCGGGACACCTAGGGGGTCCTCAGAGTCACTGCAGGGGGGCCTCTTATTTATTGTTAATTTTTTAAAAAGATCCAACATATTATTAGCAAATATAAATCCCCACTGCTTACTGGCCTATAGGTAAGGTAGTCACTAAGGCCATCCGCAGTAAATCCTAAGGTGTCCTACACCTGTACACCACTGGAGTTACATGTGCACACTATCCATCTCCTTTGCTTCACACCTAATAATGAGCCTTGTGGATAATCATATATTGTAATGGTGCAAAACTACAATTAAATATATGTTTGCCAAAGCAATGATGGTCTATACAAGAGCACTACCATGTTGATTACACTACCAAGCAGTCAGAATTTAACTTGACACCAGTGAAGTGGTTTAATGTTATGGTTTTAAATGCATGGTGATATACAGTACATCACTCACCTGGTTGAGGGATGTAGGATATGGCACCTGGATGGATACAGTAACAGACTCATAAGAAATTGGAATCTTTGATATTGAATTTAATTGATATTTAACAAAATTCAACTTGAATTCAGTTTTGATATACAAACCAATCTTTTGAGTCCTCTGCTTCCACATGAGCCACTGCTGCGGTATGGTATCCTGCGAGAACACATCAAAAAGGTTTGTATTACACCTGCACAATAAACACAAGGTAGTTAAGCATACTCTGTGAACGGTTACATGGACTTCTACCTTATCTGGGCGCTGCACGATTAAAGTCCAAAAAACCAGCTCCATAGCCGTCAGCAGATTGGGCGCACGGCCCCAGCGCCAGGCTGACTGCAGGTCCTCCAGAGCCTTTGCAACAGGTTCCCCAGGCCACACACTTTGCTGCAAGATGATCAATATGAATACAATGTGTCTATTGATTAAACAGGTGAGCAGGAAATGTTAATGCTATATCCGGACTTCCCACCTCAGGCTGAGCTCTCAGGTCCTTGATCCAGGTGAGGATCACAGTTTTGGCCTGCAGCACGTCCTGCTCATTAATCATATCAGGCTGTTTGACCTCGTCCATCTCTGGCCAGCCATCTGTCTGCAAGGGCCTCTTCTGCACACAGAAACACACAAACCTTTAGTGGTAAAACCTCCCTGTATCGTCAGTAAGTCTAGTCATAGTCTGTCCCTATTACTCTCCCTCTGGAAATGGACGATATTCTCAGATAAGCACCTTGCTCTCTAACATGGAGGCCCACTGTAGAATGAAGACCCTGCAGAGAGAGGCTGGCCAGATGTCATCAAGGTTCCAGATGTTCTCCAGGACTGCTGACCTCTGCAGAGGCAAAACAGAGAGACAAGAGAGGAAAACATGGGGTTGGTGATAGACTGAGAGGTAAAGACAAAACCTATTAGTGCACAAGTCTGACAAAATCATTTCAGTTTTCATGAGTGAATTGTTACCTGGCACACTCGGCTTAGATCTCGAGCCAGATCCACAATAAACAGCTGATCCTCATCCAAAGGCTCCCTCTTCTCATTCTTCGCTCTCTTGTGTGATTCCTGCGAAAAAAAATAAAAGATTTTCTGTGGGAAAGTGCTTGGAAAGGGAAGAGTTCTCAGCAAAAAAAGAGCATTTGGAGGACATTAGTGCTGCTTTACAAGTTCCTTAGAAAGTAATAAGGTCAAATTAGAAAGGAGGGGGGTCACTCAGCCTGATTAAAATGCACATCGTGGCTGTGTTTCTGTCAGCAGAAAAGAAAGACACCCCTCCCTTCCAGACTCACACAGCAGCTCTCTCTTGTCGAATGAAATCAGGAAAGGAGAAATGCGGGCAGGCACGTAGTACTAAAAAATCTGCTAAGAATCAAGGTGACCCAAAAAAACAGGCTTACACATTAAACAGACATTGTTTTGGTTTCTCTTCTTTTTTTTTTAATAGAGTGAACCGTGTTACCTTTATCTTGGCCGTAAGGTTTTTGGCCGGCTCCACCATGAAGTGAAAACACTGCATCATCTTGGCTGGTCTGTAATAAGAATCCTTTAGTGAAAAAACACAAATACAATAAATTATAAATGTTAGTTTAGAAAATGATTTCACAGCAAAAACTCCAACTTTTGTTTCCTGTTGCAACCTGGACACTTGGACAAAGGACATTAGAGGTTACATGGTTATATCTGAAATCAGCAGTGCTGGAATGTAACTAAGTGCATTTACTCAAATAATAATAAATAAAAACAATTTTGACATACTTGTACTTTACTTGAGTATTTTCATTTGATGTTATTTTATATTCCTACATTTCAGAGAGACATGTTTAGCCCACTACATTTATTTTATACTTTTAAGATGAAAAATATATGGTATGCCTATATAACATATGATGCAGTCATAGAAATAAAATGGATGCAGTACTATAATAGCCAGTAGTATACAAATGACCTTGACACTGGTCTTTAGTGAGTCTGTAAACTGGAACACTGCTAATGTTTATTTCCAAAACACCAGCATGTGATGCAAATCATTTAACACGTGATGGAAAGACAATTCCAGTGTGATCGCAACAGCTTATTAAAAGTGAGGGATGTTGCATCCTCGGCTTCAGCAGGCATTACTAAACACGTAAAGTTAATAAAGTCATTATCTCTGGAGAGACATGAGGAATGGGTCCAACCGGAAGTCTTTCAGGAGGTCATATTCGAGGCCAGAACACATAAGTGTTCATTAACTGGAGCAGAATCAAGCAATCAGAGTAGGCAGCCTGAAATGTGACTGGCCCTGCACACTTCCAGCTGCCAGTCTGAGTGTGTCCTTGGTTAATTTTCTCTCTTTTCTGTCCTCCTCACTTACTTTCTCTCCATCGTCATCTGCAGAAAAATGCATGAGCTCAGTCTGTGTCTGGTTGGCACTGAAGCCGTTGGGATGCAGTTTTAAACAGGTTTACATGCAGACCCAGACTGAGGATGATGTGGGTGAATGCAATGCCATAAATAAATCCTACCTGTACTACCCAATTTAGTTAATCAACACTAGAGGTGCAACGATGAATCGATTAATCGATTAGTTGTCAACTATTACATTAATCGCCAACTATTTTAATAATTGATTAATCGTTTGAGTCATTTTTTTATTAAAAAAAATAAGATTTCTCTGATTCCAGCTTGTTAAATGTGAATATATTCTAGTTTCTTCTCTCCTTTGTGACAGTAAACTGAATATTTTTGAGTTTTGGACAAAACAAGACATTTGAGGATGTCATCTTAGGCTTTGGGAAACACTGATCCACATTTTTCACCATGTTTTGACATTTTTATAGATCAAACAACTAATCGATTAATCGAGAAAATAATCGACAGATTAATCGACTATGAAAATAATCGTTAGTTGCAGCCCTAAAGTGTTTATCTACAGTTTCACTAATTAAACACAGCCATATAGATAGGTCTGGTTTGGCTATGAATGAAGTTATGCAGGTTTTTTTTTTTTTTTTTAAATCAGCGCAGTCAAGCTCCACAAAGCTGCAGCACTCAGGTATTTGTACAGTAGGCCTATCTGTGTATGTGGTTCATATGTCGTGTTCCTTTAATGTGCAGTAATGATGATTCATACTGAGCTAAAGGCGAAAATATTACACTATTACATTTTTGCAAAGATAGGCCTATTTAAATGCAGCGACTGAAATCAAACTAAGGCAAATGAAAAGAAGTGCTCCGTTAAAGGGTTATCAATGTCTTGGGAAAACATGACCATGCAGTTTTTGCAGAGCGACCCAGTTAGAGGCCAGCTGATGACTGCGCATGAGGTAGCCTAAACACAACTGCCGTATGACTTTGCGGCAAAGCTGGATTATATCTGCAGTTAGACTCCTTATGCACGTTTTAAAATATGATTTATGTGCCGCTCTGCACGCAACAGAATGAAATGTTATATAGCCTACATTTATGCTAGTTATTTTATATAACTGCATTGCGTCCTGCACACATCAAGCCAAATAAGACACGGTTGATGATAACGCGCATATATATTTATAATGCACGAGCCTACCTTTGTCCTCAGAGGTTTGGTAAAGAAGTTTTCTTCTTCTCTTGCTTTAAGAGCGAGCAGCCACCCGTGTCTGGAGGAAGTGTTCAGGCTTCGTGCTGCAGTGTCTGACCTTGTTTACATGCCAGACTGACAGTCGGCTGCTCGAGCAGGTTCGGTTTTCTTCGTCAGTGACGAACGAGGTGTCCCGTTGGACAAAGCGCGCTGCCATATTTGTAAGGTAATTATGACGCTCATACTGACCATATACTGACGCAGGTTTACATTTTTGGAGAGGTGGAAAGTAACTACATTTGATCTAGTGCTGTACTTAAGTATAGTTTTCAGGTACTTGTACTTCACTTTTTTTCTCCACTTCCTGCTACTTTATTAATTTCCTCCATTAGCCTACATTAGAGGGAACTATTGTACCTTTTACCCCACTACATCAATTCATAGTCACTTTACATATTTTATACAAAACATATGATCACTCACTTTATAAAATATATTGCAAGGTGACAGATTGGCCTGGCTAACAGCATATCAAGTAGTAAAAATGAGCTCCATATTTACCAGATACAACATTAAAATGCTTCTTACATTTTTATACATCAGTAACTCTAAAATATATAATAATATAACTCAGGGGCCATTCTGCTGCATAACAATATTCCAAAGTAATATTTTCAATGCAGGACTTTATTTTTTATTTTTATTTTTTATTACTTTGACTTTGTAACTGAGAATTTGTACAATGTTGTACTGGGATCGGAATACTACCAATAATACCAGCGAGACTTGAACTTATGATGGTATTTTAAATTTAAGTCTGATACATGTTCACAGGGATGTTAACTTAGACTGCTGCCCCCTCTGGCTTAATGGCTCATAGACTTGATGTGTGAAATATCAATAACACAGAGAATTAATTATTCATTCTTAATAACTTTTTAATTATTTTTAATTAAAAAGTTGGGCTCGTATAATCACTGCTGTGACTGAATGTGATTGAAACAGGTCAAAAGTATTAGCATTTTGACACAAGATTTAAAAAAACAAAAAACATTTTACCTCAAAGATAGGAGCAAAACTTTTTAAATAGAAAATGAGGCTCATTAGATATTCGGAACATATGTGGGACAATGCATTTAGCCAATAGAAGTCAACAAGACAATACATTTTATGTTTACCTTTTTTTCTGATCATTTCTATTATTGAGACAAATTTCTGATAACGTGCAGTCTCATTATTACATTACTGCAGTTTATTTTTTAATCTTAATAGTAGAGAGCTGACAGAGAAAGATCATAAGAGCTGAGAAAATGGATTCAAGGAGCTTCAATCTAAATCGGGGTGATCCAAGGGGCAGGCATCTCACTGCAAATTAATTTAAAAAGTATGAGACCATAGAAAAAAAAGCCTCAGATTACTAGTTGGACAAGAATCTCCTTTTAAAGGAAGTTTCCTTTCTGTCTTTCACACACCCCCACATACATAGTCATGGAAATATAACTATCAAAGGCCAGCCTCGCTATGAGTGATACTGCAGCTGTTTGTAACTACTGATCTTGATCATGCTGGTTAAACATTCATAATGTGCTATACTGCTGAATAATTAGAATTGTCCATCAACAAAACAAGAAAAGTATTTATTTCATTTGTTTCAGGAGTCACTAACTTTTCTTCTATAAATACAGTACATGACAATGTGCAGGACAAACATTTGCCGTGTGTACATGATAGGTTGCAGAGAATAACTTTGTAGGATAAAGAAAAACAAAACAGGTCTCGACAAGGAACTTGGTATTTCTTCGTTGTTCTCATTTCACTCCACTTCGCTCTGCTCCATGACGCCTGTTCTTGGAGAACAGAACAAACTAATCAATGTTTTTGTCCTAGCTATGCAAAAGTGTGAAATCATCAAGAGTCCCATCTGCCTTATCAGAAAAAAAAACGTGTGGTAAAAAAAAAAACATTTCTCGGGATATGTCTTAATATAACTTCATGGAAGGCACTCTCATTAGCACCTTTTGTAGGCCTAGTTCTCCCTCTCACAGGATGAACCACATGCTGTATGGAAGTATAACACGGCTTTGTTAGGGTAAAGAATCAATCAGTCAGTCAGTCAATCAATCAATCAATCAATCAATCAATCAATCATCAATCAATCACCCAATTTAATTTGTCACATGAAATTGTACGAGGTATAATTCCAGTTAAATGTAATCCCATCAGCTCCTTCAACTTGAGCATGATTCATTATAAAGCAGAATGTGGCCGTCAGATCGGCACACAAAAAAAGAGTCACCCGGTTGAAAGGCACCGGCACTCAAAGATCCAGCCAAGTCTCGGCAAAAGGACACCATCGTCCCGACATCCCGTTGGAATCCAGAGAAGTCGCAGTCAGTGTTCAATTGCTCCACGCTTGCCCCGGTGCCCTCCCTAGAGATGGAGATGGATGTAAGATGGTCTTGCTTGTCCAAGTAGTCGGGATAGTAACCAAAGGTCGTAGCTGATAGGCCCTACATTTCCCTCTGTGTTCACTCTGATGTTTACACTTGACTGCTAGCCCAGGTTAGCAGAGTTGGCAGGAGACTTGCAAGTTGATTTCTTGATCCTGATGAGCGACTCATAGCCACACGCCATCACCATCCAATGTCAACCACATAAAAGACAACTAATATTTGTAAATTAGACAATTCAGGATACATTTTGCAGAGCTGACAGAGAGGCGACTGGAGCGGTCCGCTCCTTCTAGAAGACATCGAAATGTCTAGGTTTGACATAGACACAAACAGTTCTCCAATAATCTTACAATCCAGACAATGAAGTCTCTGGTTTTAGGAACAGCACAATACAAGAGAAGACAAGTGTTCACTGAAAGTATAATCAACAAAGTAAATAGTGGTTTCCTTCTTGGTATGTTGTAGTCCACGACTTTCTTCTTCAAGGTGAACCAGCCACCTCAGTAAAAAAGTCAATAGTCAATACAGTCAATATCCAGTGATTCTCTGTTAAAATGTATCAGCATGGCAGAGTGTAACTGTCACAAAGTGTTTTTAACATTCAAATGTGCCAAGCCAAAGGTGTCCTTATGGTTGCTCCTTTTATCAGCTATCACTCAAGATAAACTCAGCCTTCTTGAGGTATCTGAATCAGCTTGTGTGAAGGATCCAGACGTGATCCAATCTTCAACACCTGTGTTCTTTTGGTAACTTCATCTGTACATAAAGCTATCACGTGCCTTTCACATTCATCAGACAGCTTGAGATGCTTGCTCAGTAATCACACATGTAGAACAGTGCTATTGGTGTTATCACAGTTGACTGGATGATGTGTGTCAGGCCCTGTGTTGGTGTAGATACTCTGAGGAGGGGAGATGTCCAGACTGGATGAGAGGATGTTGTACGGCAGCTCCATTGACTGGCGGATACTCTCTTCATATGTTGGAGGAGGCTGTCGGAAATGCAGAAAAATGAGAGTGATTTAAAAACACATAAACAATTTATTTTCCTCCCTTGCTAGAAGACACTGTCCTTGCTATCCTGTCTAGTACTACAGTAGTGTGTGAAGCCATTACTGTGATTTACTGACATACCCAACTCAGAAACAGTATAACCACAGAATTCTTCAGGACAGACAGAAATTGTTTTCCCAGGATGAAAGTGTTGCTTGGAAAACACCCTGAGGTCTGATATCTATCCTCAAAAAAATAAGTGGGACATGTTTGTAGTTACATATACCAATTGATCTCCACGTTGGCTGCCTAGAACATATTTGTCTCCAATGCATAATCTCTCTGATTACATCTGGCAGACTCACACTTCCCGACTGGGTCTTCTTATCTTTTAATTGCTTGGGGACCCTCGGGCGACAAGAGCAACCCTACAACCCTGCCCTCTGTGTGATACACACACCAGGTCGCAAAGTTTTACTACTATCCTGCCTCGGGCTGCACGCCAGACAGGGGTAAATTAAGGAGGCCATCAGTTGAACTCTATTTAGGGGGAGGGAGACTTTTCCGTGACTAGTGATGGGTTGACTGGAAAGTACTGTGTGTTTCTTTGTGTGTGTTTGTGTGTGTGTGTGTGTGTGTGTGTGTGTGTGTGTGTGTGTGTGTGTGTGTGAAAGCGAGTAAGAGATGGGCAGCTAAGTACTGTTTAATTAAGGAAAAAAGGAGAGGTCAAAGAAGAAAAAAAACACAGTAGTAGAAGACGGGAGCGCAAAGCTGCATTCCCGGTCACTGTTTGCATTCAGAATGCAGGCTTTAATTATGTTTGATGTGCCTTTTTCGCATTACCTTGTTTGCTCAAGCGTCAAAAGCTCAGCAAAAGATCAACACGGTAAAACCTTGAAACGCGGCCGCCAGTACAATTCAGTTGCGCGCATCAGATGAGCCGATAGCGTATCATGTTTACTGCGCTCTGAATGCAGTCTAATCTTTGAACAAGCTCTTGTTACAATATTGTTTGACAGCGTGGTCATAATAGAAAAAGCCTGCTACTTATTATCTCCATTCACTGTGAGACTACACATGAGGGGCATCCAAAATAAGATGAGATATGAGCGTTAGCATTCTTTGAAACTGTAATAGGAGTACAATATCTTCTCTGTTCCCAGACTTAACAACAGCACCTGAGATACTTCATTGTCAAAGCATTTGGGACTTTATCAAGCGCTGTGACACTGTTCTAATCCCTACTTTAGCCAACCTCAGTCACAATGGGTCCATTGAGGCCGAAGCGGTCTGCGATCATTAGGTGGATCTGCCTCTGGCGGTCCTTCTTTCGGACGCTCTCATAGGAGGGGAGTCTCGGCAGGGGGGCCTCCAGTGTCGGCAGGCTGTAGCTGGAGGGAAGGCCGACGTAGAACAGCTGACCTGCCTGCTGAGACACACACACAGGCCCAAACACAGAGGGACACTTATGAAGGATGGGAAACAGAAGCTTTTATGTGCTGAGGATTTGTGGATCAGTGAAACCCACTTTAAAGCTGCAGTCATTGAAACATTAATTTCAGAAGTTTGTAATGCCCAATCTACCCAGTGATATGTGTACTGTACAATATGTGTTGTAAGAGGGAACTGAGAGTGTGTCTATATCTGCTGCAACAGTGTAGGCCTACACTGAAGGCAAGACTGATGCTTTAAGTGGCCAATAGCAGAATAACATACTAGACTCTCTCACCTGAGTGTTGTTGTCATCCATGATCTGAGTCTGCTCCAGACAAGGAGATCCCACCAGTGTCTGTCTGCTGCTGTAGTACTGAGGAAGAGCATCCTGTAAAACAAGCAGTAATGACTGGAACAACTGTGTCTCAGAAAGCAAGGCCTTTTAGTCATTAATTACAAGCATTAATCTGTTTATATTTGAACTACTAGGCCTACTGCAATTAGTCAAAAATCCACTCGTTTCAGCCCAATTGACCAATGTTCATGCCTTGTTTAATCACTGTAGACCCTGGCTGGTTTAGCAATACCATAAATTATCTGATCAATAAGACGACCACCCTCCAATTTCCGTGCCTCCTCCCAGTCCCACCCACTCTAAAACAAGACCTGTCAGAGTCTCACTGTATAAGGGTGCAACAATCCTGAAAAAAGACTGCCAGCTAAAACTAGGTAGGCCTTGAGTCTAAATGAGTCTCCTTTGTGTGGGGAACAATGTGATGTCCTACTGTGGCATCAGGGTCCCTAGGCAACAAACCACACCGTGTGGTCTTTTTAGTAGTGTCTCTCTCTTCCCCTTGTAACTGCAGCAGGTACCTCTTAACGAGCACACTCCAATACACATTATGGCCCCTCGTATGTCATTTGGGCCAGCATTACAACAAAGTCAATTTGTTGCCTGACTGGGATTTAAATCCAGCGTGAGGATAAGAGATGTTAGGACAACTTTTGCTGCGATTACTGAGGAGATTCCCTCTGACTAAGAGGCAACAAAAGTGGAAGTTCAGCATAAAATAAGTAGTATTAAAATGTCAGATCATTTTCCCAGGCCAGTGAAACAATGACATCACTCATATTTAGAGTGACGCACGCTAACGACCTTTGCCATAACCCTCACATCGTTTCAGAGAGAGAGACGACACCAAAAAGGTGATGTCAAAGGTCACTTTCCCTCACTGGTTTGTACTTTTAAGAAGCCAAAAAAAAGTCCTCAAGAAAGAAAAAAAATAGAGACTTGTTCTTTTGTCTCCTGCCATTGATTCAGCCAGTGTGAAAAAGCACAACCGTGTAAAATCAGTGTTGAAGTCGGGGGAGGACCCCAGCAGCAGTGTGCCTTTTTTCACCGCCGCAACCTAAAGGAGATCCATTGTCCTCCTTGTGTCCCCAACACCCACAGTGGGGTCTGCCCACTATTCATGGTGCAAACTGAAGCAGGGAAAGGTATGCGACGATGAAGTTGAAGACATGAAATGTCCCACAGGAACACAATGAAAGAGTGTTTGTGTGTGTGATTCCCTCACAGAATAACTAACCTTTACTTTCGGTATCCTTATAATAAGAACAATAAAAAGGCTTTTCCTTTTTCAATCACATACCTCAATTTCATGTAAGAATCAGGTTTCAGGAAGAATATCTAATAAGTACTCATAAATGTATTCAGCACTCTGTACTCAGTGTTTACAGTCTGTCATGTGTAGATTATTGTACTGACCTGACAATAGGTTAATATCTTATCAGCTACACTGTGTACAGATACAGCTGTAACTAGAGGCCAGCGTTGGTACTTTGTACTAGTGAAACGCTCTGTTAGTTCCTTAAATGGGACAACAGGACTTCTCCATTAAAACCACAGCCGAACAGAGCTTCCTGTCAGTTGGAGGGGGAGGTATGAGTCTCTGCAATCCGAAGATAACACTCATACTTCACCCCTGGGACTCACAGAGGTGAGAGACAAGTCAGGAAGAGGAAACAGAGAGAATGGGCAACCAATGAAAAGTTACTTCTGTAGAGTGTTTACATTTCCAGTTCACCTCATCCTGCACCATCGCCTACAGCTTTATTCAGGCAGTTATCTTAAGTAGGTAGATACATTTGGGATGTTGGAGATGAAAAAAAATATTATTAATAATATAAAACATACACTTCCTTATTAAAAAACCTTAAAGATTAGGTTGTTTTGCTTCACCTGCTATGCTTCTAACACTGGGGCTGCTGATGTAGCATCAATATGTGTGGTAAGTGCTTATTCTGTCCAATTCCATTAGAGTTACTGTGGCAGATATTTCTGGAGGGCAGCTAATTCAACTGAGGCAAATCCATCGCCTGACAATGATCATATCAAGTGTATTGTAGTCCTTTTCCCACAGCCATGCAAATTGAATCTGACACTTCTTAATGGCGCAACACTGAGTGCACATGGTGTCTGTGAGTCTGTGTCCTCTCCTCTCATCAGCTCAACAACTGTGCTGGATCAGGTTCAAACCTGAACATACAAGTGAGTCACTTTAAAAAAAGAAAGAAAACTCAGCACAAAAGGCCCCTTTTTTTCTTTTCTTACCATATCTGCATGTGGTCCCTGATAGGAGCGGAGTTTGCAGCACTGAAGATCCTTGCGGTAAATAATGGACAGCAGCACCACAATGACCACAAAGAACACCAGAGAAGAAACTGTTTGAAAAGCAGAAGAGCAGGACATGTTTGATAATCACTGTTAAACAGCCAGACATTGTGGGGTTTTTTCTGGGTACAAAACAACTTGTAAAAGAACAGTTTTGTCTAGAGATGGTCCGATACCATTTTTTGCTTCCCGATACGGATTCTTATACCTGAACTTGCGTATCGGCCGATACGGAGTACCGATCCGATACCAGTGTGTCATATATTTTATTATGTTTTAACATCTACATACTACTATCCCTGTATGGATGTGATATGATTTCTATCTTTGTTGTTGGTCTGGCTCAGGTTAAACTCTTTGTGAAACATGAACAAACACAAACAATGAACGCCCCAGAACTTTCTTTTATTATCCAGTTTGACAGTCAGTTATAACGGAAAAAGAGCATAAATAAACTACTTTAACGTAGATTTTCTTTAGGGCTTTATTACGTGGTATCGGATCGGTGCATTAACTCCAGTACTTCCCGATACCGATACCAGCGTTTTAGGCAGTATTGGAGCCGATACCGATACTGGTATCGGTATCGGCTCATCTCTAGTTTTGTCCTTTTAACAGTTCGAGTTTAGCAAGTTAATTCACTTTGAACAGTTTTGAAGGACAGTCTTTTTCTACCATTTGAACACTTAAAGGTGTAATTTCTCTCTATACCTGTCCATCAAAAACAATGACAGCTGGAAAATAATAGACGTAGGCTATTCTGTCATCTGTAATTATGGTTAAGAGCTTTGAGTGCAATATTTGACAAATTAGCTGCTATCTATAAAAGAAATGAACACAGGAATACACAAGAAGCAGACAAGTAAAGATCACTATTCCAGACAGATAGCATAATCAGCTTTTTTTTAAATTCACAGTTTGAAGGTATAACTTACAGGATGCAGCGACCACTGTGAGTTGATCCGATGTCAGCTGTGAGGAGGGGATGGTTGGACTTGCAGTTGTGGACATTTTTTCTGTGTAAACTGTTAATGTTCCCTTCAGAAATCCTCCTGAACTCATCAGACCCAACACAAAGGCTCTCATCTTATATAATATAGCCTAGTCAGAGAAAGAAACGGAGACCAGGTCTGTCGCTGCTCTTCATTGTCTGCTCGGTCCCAGACAGGGTGACAGTCCACATGCGCTCTGCAAGTCGGATCAAACTCTCCACTCGGTAAACATGCCACAGCGTGTGTGAAGCTCGTGAAGGCGCACTGACGCCCCTCTCCGCAGCCGCGTGACGTCGCTCTGACTCTGAGCTGGACGGCAGTTTGGTTTATGGATGGACACGGCAGGCAGCAGCCACTATATGGCACAACTGATTTATTATAAAGGCTCCCCAAAGCAGCAGTATAACACAGATTACAAACTAAATTATGTTCAGAAAGTAGATAGCTGCTGCTGCTTCCTCCGCCGTCTACTTAATGGCATCCAGAGCAGTAGGTTAACACACCGGATGCCTGAGCTAGAGTCCTGTTACCCTGGAGACTGTGGGGGTCCCGTCATGAGATGATTTCTATACAGACAAAGAGCCAAAATGTAGCATTAGTATTCATGGATGGAAACTGTGGAAAACTTGTACTTCAACATTTTAAACAGTGGACGCCCTTTAAATGATTGCATCGTAATATATTATTATTATATTAATAATATTACAATTATAACCATTTTATATTTGATCTCAAGCATTGCAGATCAGCCTTAAACTTAGAGGGCATGACATGGGATATTTGTTTTTATTTTGATCAGAAATGGCCATGACCTTGGTCTTCCACTCAAAGTAGATCAAATCTTAAATCCAAAGTAAATAACCTGCCAAAGTCTTAAGGAGGCACTGATACTGAAAGAATATATTGAAATAAATAATACAAAATCGAGTTTATAAACCAATATGTTTAAGTAATGTGGATGAAAATATGAAATATCTTGGTTTATCCATGGTGAGCAGGCTGGATTTGTTAGGTCGATGACTTGATTGGATATACCTCATCTAGCCTATGCACCAACAGGGTGGAATGGATCTCCTAAGTGGGTGTTCCACATATTGACTTTGATCAGTCTTTCTGAATTGGATCAATACATTATATATATGTAGGCCTACACAAAAGCAGCAGGGAGAAGGAAGTCAATTATAACTTGAGTCTGGTAAGAAGCTATAGTAAAAATGTTAGACAAGGGTTAGAGGTATGGTCACATATTTTATACATATAACCTATAAGATTAAAAAAGAATTCAACTGAAGATATGTACTGGAGAAGATGTAAGGGACTCCATGGGAAAATGGTATGAGAAAAACCTTTGAAGTTCTGCTGCATGCAAAAGAAAACATCAAATAGGCTATGGGCTCACATATTTTGTGATCCTCAGAGAATAAAAGAGTTCAGAAACACCGCATTGGTTTGATTTACTTGTAAAGACAACCTCACATGTTTTTTTTTTTTTAATATATGATTAATTTATAGATCTACAAAACACACCAGATAACATATCAAAGTGAAAAAGTTGTCCCCAAATGTTGAAAATTAGATAATGTTAGGGGTTAGGGTTACGCTACATAATGTATGTTTGATCTTTGTTGTGGCATGAGTAGGCCATATAGGTTTGTCCAGAGAGAGCTGGGAGGCTGTCTTTATATGTGAGGCATGTAAATGATTGGATAAGTAATTAGGCTGTAATAATTTAAAGGTGTTAAAGATCTTGAACATGTCCATGTTGCATAGGACATGGTACTGTACCAGACACATACATTGTCAGAAGATAATGTGACTTGTATGGGACTATATTAAATGTGTGATTCACAAACTTTTTTTTTTGCTTGTGACACCTTAAAAACTGACTCCTCATCACTATGGCCATATAGTGGTGTGTGTGTGTGTGTGTGTGTGTGTGTGTGTGTGTGTGTGTGTGTGTGTGTGTGTGTGTGTGTGTCCTTGTTTAACTATATTCGTGGGGTCCAAAAACCAGGAATACAGTATACTTGTGGGGTCCGGACAGCTTTGTGGGGCCAAAATGCTGGACCCCACAACTTTAAAGGGCTGTTTGAGGGTTAAGACTTGGTTTTAGGATTATGGTTAGAATTAGGTTATGGTTAGGGTTAAGGTAAGGGTTAAGTTTAGGCATTTAGTTGTGATGGTTAAGGTTAGGGTAAGGGGCTAGGGAATGCATTATGTCAATGACGGGTCCCCACAAAGATAGTGAAACGCACAATGTGTGTGTGTGTGTGTGTGTGTGTGTGTGTGTGTGTGTATGTGTGTGTTTTTATCCAGCAGTTTAACCAAAGGGTTTTCGAGGCTTGGAGAGGTAGCAGTATCCAGTTTTCCACACACAAGAGCAAAAATGGCGAAGTATCAGGTGACCCCTTGAAGGGTTAAGGGTTGGGCTTGCTTTACACCTGGCCGTGCACGGAGAAGGGGGTCTGGGAACTGCTGAGGAGGTCACCAACCTCCATGAAAAGGAGCAAAAAAAAAATGATAGGCATTTTTCTTTTAACAATGTTGTTTTATACAAAAACACACAGTAGAAAAATAGCTTAATCCATCCAGTGTTTATAAGTTTTGGAGACAAACTTTGCAGCAACCTGAGGATGGCGACCGGCACCGCGTGCGCGCGCAGTTCAGAATGCGCCCTGCACGCGCATCCCACTCAACTGGAGTCGAAAAAATGGTGGCCAGCGCTCGAGTACAGAAGCTGCTCCGACGATATAAACTAGCGATTGCCGCCGCATTAACTATCCTCCTGGTCCAGGGTCTTGTGGTATGGAGTCTAAGAGGTCTGGAAGAAGGCGAGGCAGAGGTGAGCCACAGTCCCTCCGATTATTTCTCACATGACAGTGATTCGGTTAGGTTTAATTGTAGAGCTAGCCGTTAGCACTTAGCGGAGCTCACTGTGTGTTATGATACAGTAACGCTAGCTAATGCTAGCTAAGTTAGCAGTAGGGGAACAGCGCCACTCCGACAACATTTCAGTACAACCGGACCAGCCCGGTCTTGTCTGTCTGTCACCGACCACAGCACCAGATTAGTACACCATGCTACATGTTTATAACTAAGTTAACGGTATTGATACTCGTTGAATGGTTGTTAACTTGTTTAAGAAACAGCAGTGGTCGATTGTCACCACATTTCATTTGGAGTCACTGTGGTAATAATTAATAATAATAAAAAAAAATGTGATGATGGGCATCTAAGACATCTAAGAGGGAGAGGTGGTATTTGAAGTGATGCAAGTTTTTGGGAACATGTGAAAGGATTATTCACTGATCATAAACAGTTCATCGGTATGAGCTGAAACGCGTCAAATTTCTGTCCCAGAATATTCAGCATTTGTTTTACTGTTTATATCCAACAGATGCATTTCTCTGTGGGGCTGCTTTTTGTCTGTGATCTTCATTAAGCTTTGAATCATACCAAAACACCCACAGAGGGAGCATATCCCAGAGATAAAGGCTCAAGTTGAGCAGATAGTTGTCTCCACTACATACCATTTAACATTGAGTCCAACGTGGGAAGCTTATCTCTGTGTCTCCCTCGCACACCTGAAGTACACTACCCTTAGGCTGTTCTCCCTTTAAATTAGATAGATAGATAATTTGTTGTCCTCTGTCAGAGGACATTTGTTTTCACAGCCTGTACACGCATAAGAACAATTAATCACAAAAAACACATAGCCTCAAGTAACAGAGTGTTTTGCGTGTGATAGGAGTGTCAGTGAGTTTGTTGGTGACAGTGAGCATGGTGAAGTAGCATGTGGAATAGCAGAAGAGGATGGGTTCTATGATGCTCCTGTACAGGAGGAACAGAAAGTGGGGTGTGACTGAGAGTGTCCTGAGTTTCTGGATGGCGGCAAGGCTCTGTTGGCAGTGTTTGTGGAAGTAATATGAGTTTGGTAACAGAAGTGACCCATGGAAGACTGTGAGCGTATAGGAATCATTTTGTTGAGGCACAACGATACTGATAGAATCACAGGAATGCAAGCTGAAACCTGACTTTGGAACTGTGCTGTCTCCCTACCATGATATGACAAGCGTGGACTGTGTATAATATTCCTCCCAACATGGATAGATTACTCCTCTGTGCCTGGCGGGTGAAGCAAGTAGCACTTGTAATGCCTCAGTCGAGCGAAGAAGTTTGACTCAGAGAGGAGAAAAGAGGGATCAGGATTTAATTGCCAGTGTCCACCAAGACAATGATGTGGACTAACTGTGAGCTAAACCGTAAGCACAAAGCTAGTTCTCAGTAAGTGCGTTGTCATTCCTTTTAATATGAGTGACGCCAGCCTAGATGACGTAATCCATTTCCTTTGGACACACTAAAATATGACACTGGGATAAAACTGGAAGTGTGACATGTCATTCATCATACTGCAGACGCAATGTTCCTTTTAACCCTTGTGTTGTCTTCCCTTCAACCTTGAAAAAAACACTTTTTTTTCTGACATTTGTGACGCCTTTTTTCACAATTTGTTTTTGCCTTTTCCAACGTTTTAAATTTTTAAATTTTTCTTCTACACATTTTCAGCACTTATTTCTACGTCCAATATTTTCTGATATAAAACAAAAATTTAAAATGGGCCAATGTGACCCGAAGTCAACACAAGTTAACTTGGACCACCTGTTTGCATTATGAGCCTCTGGGCTTTCTGCTACCTCTTCAGGTGCATTCAGGCTTTAACATGCTTCAGCAAATACACAGAGAAATGTCTGTAGGAGTCTATAGTTAACTGTAGCTCACTTAGGACTGTAAAGGAGCAGACGTGCATAGCTACCTCTTAAATCTCAACACACCTACACATAGTATTTGCTGTCCAGTGCCTCGTGTCAAAGAAAAAAAAAACTGCATATTGTTATAATTTCCAATTTAGTTTTTAATAATAATTTAAAGTTGGGGAAAATAAGCCTCATTCATTCCTTGTGAACTCTGGCTTCAGTAATGTGATACTGCTGCTCAGTGCACATGTCAGCCTGACATGCAGCTATGTTGGCAGACATCTATGCAAATGCCAGCACGCGGCGTCTCTGCGTGTTTGCAGACGCACAGATGTAGAATAAAATTTCAGGCTTAAGAATGCATATTAATCATCACTTAAAGCAGATGCGAGTTAATGCAGAGACCACAGAGCACGGATGAATCCAGCCTTGGTCATGTTCAGTCAGGGAGGCTGATGTTGCCCATGTTGGCGAGCCTCCCTGACTGAACATGACCAAGGCTGGATTCGTCCGTGCTCTGTGGTCTCTGCATTAACTCGCATCTGCTTTAATCAGTGGCTTGCTGTGCATGTGTGAACACAGCCACGTGCATTTATATTTAAAGCCCTTGTACAGAATTGTGAGGACAGAAGACGAAGACTCTGTCATCCTGTGCGTCGCCCTCTGCTTGCCTGTGCTGTCCTACGGAGCTGAGCGCGCGCTGCTGCTCCCCGCTGCAGCAGATGGTGACGCTGATATGGTTTCACTCGACTTTAATTGGAAAGTGAAGAGGCTGCCTGGCTTGCCTTTGAATCAATACATTTTTGGCATGATGGTGTTAATTAAAAGCTGTGAAAATAAGTGATAAGGAAAATTGAAACATTAGCCCCCGCTGCATGCTTGTCTTCTGTGTGAGAACATTTACTCTGGCAGCTGAAAAGTAAGTAGTGTCTTTATCAATGTTAGCTGGCAAAAGGCATAGAAGATGTTCACAGTTGTCTTTTCATTAATTTAGCAGCTATGAGACACTAAAGAAAAGGAACCACCACTGTTGGAGAAAATGTGAAATATTCATCAGGACTTTGATGTTGAGAACAAATGTTTTTAATTCAAATTATTGGGTTTCTTTAGCAGAAATCTCGCTGTGTCAACCAGGTGTCTCTTCATCCTTTACTTTATTAAAGGAACCCAGGTTGGTTTCTTGTTTAGGGGACGTTTAGGACATCGGGTTTCTGCCGAAAGCGGACAATAACCAGGTGCATTACTCAAGTGCATGTAAACTCACTAAAAGAGGCTTGCACTGCAGTGGTATGTAACAGTGCTCCACAATGCCTCTTACTGTAATGGGTTTGAGTGTGCAGTTGGCGATCCGCAGCAGACTGTGCTGTGTTGTTTGGCAGCTGGTTTATTGGCACTGTATTATCTGGCTCCTTGTCCTACCACACAGCACCAATCCCTCTCTCGTTCCCACCATCTCTGGGCTGTCAGCGTGCCAGTGGCGTGAGGCGAGCGAAGCCCGTGTTCTGCCATATCGTCTGACAGAGGCAGAAAGCTCTCAGCCCACTTACTGTTCTTCTTCCTCTTCTCCAAGTGCACATTTTGAAGGGCCTTTTGTGTGATCCAGTAATCTACTGTGCCAGAGCTGTGATGCGGTTTGGCTAGAAGATTAAAAAATGTTTTTTTCAAAGCCTGCCTTTTTTTGTAGGTGTGATTTGTGCTACAGTAAAACTGATTCCCTCTATACTCTTGCATTGAAATGATACCATTTGGACATTGAAATTGTAATCAGAAATCCAGATTAATGATGGTTGTGGTGTATCCGACACTGGGTCCTCACATCATTACAGTACCTTACAAAGTACCTTTGTGTACAAAAACCCGGACAATAAACTGAAATGTTTACAAAAGATGAACTTTCTAGCTTTTATATTAACTACAATTTTCTATTGGCAGAACACGCAGCTCAACACAACCCTTGGAGTAGATCTTTCCCTTATATCGCTGATTTTCACTAAACCACAACTATATGACAGATGCGTTCTCGACTTATCCTTTCGGGATGTTACAGCCAAAGATTCAAGTTATGAGACACCTGAACAATTGTATTACTTCAAAGCAGATATACTGTAAGAGGATGATGTTTTTGACATTTTAGGGGGTCTATCAAGTCTCAGAGGATGATTTTGAGATGCAAATACACAAATCATGATGTAATACTTTGATGTTGAAGATTTATTAATCACATTAAGGTAGAATAATAATACAAAGCTGGTTCAAAGCCTGTGCATATATCAAGCAAAGTGCACGTCGCATGCATATATTAATATATCTGCCATTGTGTGTTCACAGAACAAACAATGTGTGCCCACACGTGACATACATTTGTATGCATTCTTCCTAATATTATTGTCAATGACGGGTCCCCACAAAGATAGTGAAACGCACAATGTGTGTGTGTCTATGTGTGTGTTTTTATCCAGCAGTTTAACCAAAGGGTTTTCGAGGCTTGGAGAGGTAGCAGTATCCAGTTTTCCACACACAAGAGCAAAAATGGCGAAGTATCAGGTGACCCCTTGAAGGGTTAAGGGTTGGGCTTGCTTTACACCTGGCCGTGCACGGAGAAGGGGGTCTGGGAACTGCTGAGGAATATTATTATTATGTGTCTTTCAGTGCATGTGGCTATCCAGAATTGTGCTTTTTGCAGATTGGCTCCACAAAAAAGGCAGAGGCTCAGCTAAAAATAACCCAGATCAGAAAAATGAGGAGAAAGCAAGTAAACACATCCTTCCCTCTGGGTCTCTTTCAGCGTTTACCTTATGACTTTCCTGGATGGTAAATCAGCGCCTCCTCCCACACCAGTAGTCTTTGTCCAAGATGTTCTTATGGCAATAAAGCTGGGTTTTAAAATGCTGCTGCTTTCTTCTTCTCTCCTCTCTCTCATCAGAGAAAAACACGACGCTCTAAGCTGCCTGACCACAGCCAGGACCCTAAGAGAGACGCCGCACTTTGGAAGAAACAAAACTCTTTGTCGGGGAGGGGCAGATGGAGCGGCAGGTCGGAGAGGACGGGGGGCACGGCAGCCGGTGCGCTGAGGAGAGGGACCAACCGCAAAGGAGAAAAGCCCAGCGTCAGGCTGAAGTCTCCCCAGGAGCGGGGGATGACGGGAGCTGGAGTGAATGCTGCGGTCCTCCATGACCTGTCCAGCAGCCGTAACTTCAGCGAGACCCGAGGCGGCACTGACAGGGCGGCAAAGTTACCCACTGCTGCGATACTGGGGGAGCCGGGCAGCGTGGACGGGGCGCACCAAGCCCCCAGCAGCGACTTTGTGCCTAAATGCGATATCATAGGCAAGGACGCGCTGTCCGCCCTTCATCGCGCCGGGTCACAGCAGTGCCGACAGGAGATCGCCAACATCGTGTGTCAGCATCAGGCCGGGAAGCTCATGCCAGACGCACTTCCTCAGTTCTGCCCCCAGCTCGGTGAGAACGTGTGCACAGGGGATTTCTCATTTTGTCCAATTTACACCCACTGATTGACATTCTATCAAATCGCTTCTCATTGCCAAATTTTCTTGAATATTTCATGAAATTTGTGGTTAGGTCTGTTTTTTTAAATCCTCTTGTCATATCTAAAGGAAGCCTGGAAACATTTGTTAACATATGTGTGCGTGTCTTTTTCATAGATTATTAAATAGTCCCTCCATTTTTTAACCCCCCAGCAGGACTGGGTAATATTTAAATATTACATACTACAATACATACATATTGTGGTTTACACACCAAGTAAGGTAACAATCAGCCAATCAAACAATAGCCTTGTGCATAGCTGTAGTACACGACTGTAGTGTAGTGTAGTGGCACTGAGTCAGTCCTTTATGTCTCCGTCCTCTTTGGCCAGATATATCAAATCCGGTCCAGGCCGTTGGCGAGATGGAAAACAGCCTGTCCAAAGTGGAGAACCCCGTCAGAGTGGCATTCGTTCTGATGGTCCATGGCCGTGCTGTACGGCAGCTCAAGCGCCTCATCAAAGCCATATATCACCGTGACCACTACTACTACATCCACGTGGACAAGGTATGCCCTAAAAGGAGATCACAGGGCCTCAACTACCATTCAGTCTCCTTAATATGTACATGGCATTACAATTGGCCTTGCTTGCACGCAGACCAACGCGATTCTGCATGATAGAAATATCCAAATAAGAGACAGTTCATTCTTTCTGCTGGTGAAACTAGCTTACAGTATTGTTTATTTATGCTTATGCTGAACATTGAAGAGTGTATTTGGCACCCTGCGAGGTTCTGGCTACACTGAGCTTACAAATGCTTTTACTGGTTAGGTCTTCTTGCATTATGAAGGTTAAATATATCCTGTGGGTCTCACAGTGTGGTAAAGGGGATTAGCCTGGATAGAGTTAAGTGTGGTTATTCTTAGGGGCTAGATTTAGTGGAGGAAAAGTCTGCTTTAATGTGCAGCTAGAAGGCAAAAGACAAATGTGGCAGAGACCTCAGGTGTGTCCAGCGCAGACAGCAGAGAAACGGGGGCCCATGGTCCGTGCACCTGTGTAGCCGGAAAGGTTGTTGAGTCCTGGGGCTTTGCTCTGTTCTGCTGCCAAGGGACGGTGGAGGCTCACCGGAGCCAGCGATGAATAAGTAGTCAGTGGGACAGACGCACCACAGACACAATCTTAGACACTTTGCCAACCTAACCTCATTTATCTCTGAGGCAAAAGCCTGTTTGAGAGATGAGGCTCCAAAACAGGTCAGGCTGTACTGGAGTCAGTCTACCAGCTCCTAGCTCCTCTGCACTCCGCCACACAGACCTCTTTTTCTCCTGACGTCTACAAATGACAACGGTGAGTTTAGGAATGTCATTCTGTTGCTGTTGTCTCCTTGATGAACACAGCCAGGATACTCACCGAGTCCCAAGAAGTCCTGGCTAAATTTAGGACTTGTCCGCACTTTATTTAACACAGGACAGAGTCAGTAGCACGCTGTTTGTGCTTCACTAAACAAAACAATTGGACCTAATGTCCCGGAACAATTCATTTACAAGTGTCCTTTTCTGTTAAACTGCCCATTTAGCGCTTCACAACCTTTTATTAACCGTGTTTATTTGGAAACAGGCTGCTTGTTAATTCATTGGTATTTAATTTAATTTAGCTCCAAAGGAGAATTTAAAAAAAAAACCTCTTTTTAACCTACAGATTTTGGCTTCTTGCAATCTCCATGGTCACACATGCTCAGTTGAAGCTATATCTCTCACCACTTCTAATGTCACTGCATAAACCTTGACAGCAGCTTGGCTCTTTGACTTCCTCCATCTCGTCCTTTATTCCCTCCTAAAAATGTAATCCCTGCTTACTGTCCTTTAAGCTCAGTTCATTTTAGTTTTGGGTCGCTGTCACCTATTGCCACTTTGAGAAGGAAATTTGCTGCAAGGCAAAAATAGCTAATTTTAATTTTCTCTTTCTGTCATCATGCTGACCCACAATACGAAGCACCATGTGGCTGATGCTCTGCTCAGATCAAATTCTCTTTCAACGCAAGCCAGCTTTGTGTGGTTGTCTTGGCACGGTGGCAGCTGCGGATCTGTGGGAACTAGATTACGTTTGGGATGCAGAAACGCAGTCTTCACTTAATTAAGTGTTTGACCTTTTGCTTTGAAATTCTCCAGCGGTCTGGCTACATGCATCGGGAGGTCCTGCAGATAGCCCAGCAGTACCCAAACATACGAGCCACTACCTGGCGGATGGTCACCATCTGGGGTGGTGCCAGCCTGCTAAAGGCCTACCTATGCAGCATGCAGGACCTGCTCTCCATGCTGGACTGGAAGTGGGATTTTTTCATCAATCTCAGCGCTACAGATTTCCCCACCAGGTCAGCAGAGTAACATTATTGTTAAGCAACTTCCTTGGTCTGGTGTTGTGCATCAGAGCCTGTCTTGTGTTGTGTGTGTTGTTTTGACAACTTTTGTGTTGATTATTTCGTGATTGCCTTTTTCATTGGTGGCTTAAGCTTTCAATACTTCATGGAGATTTGATTTTGTTGCTGACTAACAGCAACCGCACAATTAGTAGCAGCCATGGCATTTGCCAGATGAAAAAGAGCAATCTGTAACAAAATGAATTGGATTGTTTTTTAAAGATTATTTGTTGGGCATTTTAGGCCTTTATTTGACAGGACAGCTGAAGACATGAAAGGGGGGAGAGAGAGGGGGAATGACATGCAGCAAAGGGATGCAGGTTGGACTCGAACCCGGGCCCGCTGTGTCGAGGAATAATCCTCTATATATTGGCGCCCGCTCTACCAACTGAGCTACCTGGCCACCCTGGATTGTTTTTTTCACTGAATTACAGAGCTGGTATTAAATAGTCTGCTTTCTTGCTGACCAGTTTTTGCTAGATTTCTGGGGATTCTTTTTTTTTTGGTTGGATTCACAATTCTATGTCAACCAGATCCTGTCCAAAGTAGCTAATTTCACTCATTTATATCATCAGACAGCACCATACTCGAGCCAGCATTTTATTTTCCAGAAGAATCTGCTAGAAATCGTATTTTTCTTTCTTGACCTAACCCCTCCTCCTTTCAAACGATCCCCTTATCACCTTCCTGCAGGACCAATGATGAACTGGTGTCGTTCCTGTCGCAGCAAAGAGACAAGAACTTCCTCAAGTCCCACGGGAGAGAAAATGCCCGGTGAGTGTACCAGCTGTAAGATTCAAACAAGCTAAAACACGCATTAAATTGGCGTTTTTGCTTAATTTAATCTGACACCACACACCAATAAATGATAGAGATATTTATTTATTTTTGACAGCAATTTGTAGTAACTCAGTGGTAAGCGATGCATGTCGATCCTATAGCGATATTCCAGTGAGTCGGCAGCAGCCAGTGGGGCCAATTAACAAAGCATTTTAAACTCTGTGCTGTTGATATCACACGAGAGGCAAAAAGCAACATGATGAAGTGATTCTTCAACCATTATTTAATACAGCGTGGCAGCTCAGACAGAAATCGTTTGTTTGGTCATTTACTTTGACGAATGCTGCAAATAGCATCACAATGTCTCTCCCACACATCAATTTCAACTGTGTTCTGTGTTGAAGGTTTATTAAGAAGCAGGGCCTTGACCGTCTCTTCCACGAGTGTGACAACCACATGTGGCGTCTCGGCGAACGCAGCATTCCCGAAGGCCTGGAGGTCTCTGGCGGCTCTGATTGGTTTGCGCTCACCCACCGCTTCGTGGAATACGTCATCAACTCCCAGGATGCCCTGGTGTCAGGGCTGAAGCAGTTCTATTCCTACGCACTGCTCCCTGCCGAGGTAAGTAAGCATTAGGTGGTCTGTTTTTCTCCCACAGATGAGACAAGACAGTTTGATATACAAGTCTGTCTCAAGCTCATCCTCCCCTGCCAATTTAGAAGAGCCTAGCAGCGGAGATAACGTAATACTTTAAGCTTTCAGGCGCAGCGTGCAGCAGTGGTGCCAGACGAGAGAAGGGTTCACTTGAGTTTATCTGACTGTGCGGTTTAATGTCTCAGAGGAGGTGCAGTGGTTTGCTCCCTGTTGTTTGGGGCTATATAGGCATGACCCATTGCAATTTAGAGTCAGTGGATATAAACTGTTTATAGTCTTTGGCGGTTTACAGTAACTTCATTGTCACACAACACAGTTGTTGCACATTGCACAGCACTGCAGAAAATGACGTATTTGCTCCTGCTACCTCCTAGTCCTTCTTCCACACGGTGCTCGGGAACAGTCACATGTGTGACACCCTGGTGGACAACAACCTGCGTGTCACCAACTGGAACCGTAAGCTGGGCTGTAAATGCCAGTACAAGCACATTGTCGACTGGTGTGGCTGCTCTCCCAATGATTTCAAACCGCAAGACCTCATCCGGATCCAGGTGGGTGGGCCAACAACTCATCCATTTCTTTCCCTCTTTCCCACTCTCTCATGTTTTATTAGCGCCAGTGTAGTTCAGGAGCTCAAAGGCCAATTTCTGGTATTCTTTGTTTTATCCGCAGCAATTGACCCGTCCGACATTCTTTGCCCGCAAGTTTGAGTCAACAGTGAACCAGGAGGCCTTAGACATCCTGGACACTCACCTGTATGGCCAGTACGCTCCGGGCACCGTTGCCATCAAGGCGTACTGGGAGAGCCTGTTTGAGCAGTTGGATGGCGTGGGCTCACTCAGTGATGTGGCTCTCACTGCTTACACCGCTTTCTTTCGTCTTGGCTTAAAGAATCTGGTGACCACTCAGAGCAACGTGGAGGCCTGCAGGTCCGTAGACAACTTTTATTTTTATTTTTTGGAGGCTCTGTAAATGATATAGCAGGTTTGTTTCTTTGCTGAATACAATAATCTCTTATGTGTGTGTTTCTCCCCCCCCCGCCACTCACTGCAGGTTTGAACCAGTAGGCTACCCTCTATCAGTACACATGTACTTTTATGACGACCGTTTCCAAGGATATCTGATGCGTCAGGAAGTCCAGGCTGTGGGTTCAAAGGTCAGGGAGACACTGGAGATGTGGGCAGTGCCCCAGGCCACGCTTGTCCTCGAGACAAACCTAAAGGAGTTTGAAAGGCTCAAGAATCTGGAAGTAAGTGTACTTCTTGTCTGAAGAAGATGATGAGGATTCTTCATTATCATTGAACATTCTGTCCTGTGCAAACTTTTAATATCAAGGTACCTTAAGAAACTGCTTTGAAGGAAGATTTTCTTCTTGATATGAAAAATCGGGGTGGTTTTATCAGGGCTTGATCTGACCAAAACTAAACTTTGAAGTTTAATTAGTTTAAAAAAAAAAAAAAAAAAAAGAGTTAGTAATATTAGGAGGAAGGCTAGAGCAGAAAGTGCTAACATGTTCTTTCTCCTTGTCCTCAAAGACGTAGGCGACATTGTTTTGCTGTATTGTGTCGCATAACCCATTGTTACTTCAGGACTCCACAGACTATGAGTCATCTTGTCTTTTGTCCCTGGCAGATCGGCACAGAGTGGGATCCTAAAGAAAGAATCTTTCGTAACTTTGGGGGCGTGATCGGCCCTTTGAGTGAACCACTTGCAGTCCAGAAGTGGGCACGTGGTCCCAACCTCACAGCCACTATTGTATGGATTGACCCAGCTCTGGTGGTGGCTGCATCTTATGACATTACCGTGGATGTGGATGCAGAGTACACCCAGTACAAACCCCCGCTGCAGCACCCCCTGCGGCCCGGTACCTGGACAGTGCGGGTGTTAAAACAATGGGAGCGCGTGGCGGAAGTTCGCTTCCTTGTCATGCCCTTAACCTTCAAAGATAAGGAGCCACTACGCAAAGGTGAGTCGTGGTTTCAGAGCATGTGATTGTTAGTTTAAAGGATAATGCTGGTGATATTCTATATTTCTCCAAAACCAACAATGCATTAGTCTGTCTCTAAATACTTCCCTAAGCATACATCTCACAAACATATCATTTCAATTTTAAAAACAGCTGGATAATGTAGTTTTTGGATACACGGACGATACGTTGGTCTTTTCATGGGATTGTTGATGATAAGAAATAATATAGAAATATCACCAGACTAATTGAAGGTTTAAAGTTTAATATGTGATAACTCATCTGGAAAGTTTCATTGGCTCTTTTTAAAAACTAATTTTGCCTTTCACTATTTCTTCTTCTTTCTGCAAATATGAATGTCCACTCCAGAAGAGGACAGCTGGCTGCATGCAGGTCCTGCAGGTAACCTGTACATGGAGCAGAGCTTCCAGCAGCTGAGCTCCGTGCTGAAGCTACCACCCCAGGAGTCGGCCATGCAGGAGGCCCAGCGTAAAGCCCAGCTTGTGGGTCAACCCCTTGAAGCGTGGGTGGACAGCAGCATAGAAACCTTCTGGGTTACAGGCGGCCTGTGCGCCACACAGACTTCCTCTTGCCCAGCCGTGAGACCTTGCTCCAAGACCTCCTGGAGCTCTCTGTCCCCGGACCCCAAGTCTGAACTGGGCCCAGTCAAAAGTGATGGGCGGATCAGGTAGCCCCCAAGAGAGGAGAGACTGTACACTTCAACATATACACAGGAAGACTGAGGGAGAGCTGGACCTGCACTGGAGAGCTCCAAGAGAACCTGTGTGAACCGGATATTGTCTCAGAGCTCAAAGGCACATAAACAACAAGACATCTTCCTGCACTGAGGAGTCAAGACGTTCTCAGTCAAGTGGTTATACAGACTTAAAAGAGGAGGATGTGACTGCTGGGAATTTGCACATAGAGGTTTTCAAGCCCAAGGACTTGTGTCATTGTTTGCAGAACAGATACACGGCTGCCAGATGTATTGTGTTGTTTTGCTGGCACGCAGCTTGTCATGGCCATTTTACAGTAGCCGCATCCAAGCTTGCGCGCGCCAGTGTGACGTCAAAACGACATAGGTCCCGCTGACGCGCCAGGATTTTGAGTGCGCGAGCAGAGGTCGCGCACCACTCTTTTTTTTTCAGCGGCGCGCGACAAAGCGGAAACAGGAGGCCTGAACGAGTTCGCCGACAACCAGATGCCAGGACTCTCAGAGTGACTGCAAGTCTCTCTTGTAAACTTACTGGGTTAAGATGAGTTCTTTTATGGTGAAATGAAAGGCTTGATCCGACCAAGTAGGTCATCGAATCAAATCGAAGCATTGACGGCAATGCTGCTGCCAGTTCTGCCGTTGTTTACCTTTTTCTTCTTCTTCTAGTCCGTAGAAATAGCAAAGTCGGTAGCCTTTGCTCATTAGCGCCACCTCTGTTCAGGAGAAGACCGTAACTAGTCTTCCACCACACGCGAGTATAAACAGTTACGGCGATCCCATGACGTCACATTTGCGCGCGGCAGGTTGGGAACGGCCAGTGTACTGAACGTTTTAGTCATGGTCGGAGTTTGAAGAAAAAAAAAATAAAACCCTCTGTGCATGTTTGACTTCTGTTTGGGCGCACAGTTTTCAGTTTTTCTCTGCTTTGAAAGAATCGGGAAGCAGTTGTCTAAACTCAACAACAGGCTCCTCTTCATTTCAACGGAGAGGGGAACCTCTGAATCATGTTATTGTGCTTATTTTGAAGCATTATTATGTATGCATAAGGAACAGACAGATGAAGTGCACTTTACTGTAAGACTATATTGTTACACAGAGGTCACTTGGTTATAGTGCGAGGAGCAGAAGTCATGAGTCATGGTTAAGGTGGTCACATCACTTACATTTCCATAGACTCTAAAGCAAATACCTGCCCCATCACTCCCCTGCACAGACGTATCACTAAATACTCAGACGTGTAACCTGTATTAGGAAAAGATAAGGAAAGAGAGTGTAGAGAGAGCATTTCATGTTTAGTTCTGTTTACTGTGACATATCATTTGAACATGTTATTTTTTTAAAATTGTATTTGTTTTGTCTGTTAGTTCCCTGAACTGGCTGTATTAAGTTGTCTTTAATGCCCATTGTTGCAACCAAAAAAAAGCCACTCTTGAGTTGTTTATCTGATCAAAGGAAGTGCAGAGACAGCCGCAGCATCAAGGCTGCAGAGAGCCGGGTTACATTCAAAATTCTCATGAAATACATGACAAAACAATCTCACTCAAAACAACCAGCTACAGTTCTATGACAAAAAACCTGCAGCAGGTGGCTGCTGATGAAAAGTAAAAACCTTCAGAACAAGTGGGTAAGTAGCCCTTAAGTTGAGATTGTTTGGCCAGCAAAATGTGGTGTGCTCTTTGGCTCCAGAATTCTTTTGAACTAATGCCGATTTAGCAAGAAATTTTGAGAAGATTGATACTACTGTCATGTTTTGTTAAGGGTAAATACGAGGCTACAGCCGGCTAACCTAGCTTAGCACAAAAACTGTAAACAAAGGGAATGTCTAGCCTGGCTTCCAAAGGTAACTAAATCAGCCTACCAGCACCTTTCAAGCTCAGTTTTCTTGTTTAACCTTTACAAGAATCAAAGTTCACTTGTTGAGGGGGACTATTTCTTGGGTGGGACTAGCTAGCTAGTTACCTCCGGGAGTCTCCGCTGGTTGCCTGGCAACTAGCCCCGACCAAGAAATAATGCTAGTCCGACCCATAACTGTTAAATTAGTTGTTTTTACACTTCTGTTTTTGTAACTTTAAACAAGCAACATATTATGTGTTAGTGAGAGATACTGGTAACGTTAGCTGGATTTAGTTACTCCTAGACAGAGCCAGGCTAGCTGTTTCCATTTTGTATGCTAAGCTAACTGGCTGCTGAAGGTAACTACAAAATTACCGCACAAACTATGAAAGTGGTATAAGGCTCAACAAGAACACCAATAAGTGTGTTTCCCAAAATGTCGAACATTTCTTTAAAATTTAAATTGTAAACTTGGTTAGACACACTGTTATCACTCCTATGTATCAGCGTATATGCAGTATTGTCACTGTGTGTTTGTGTGCTCTGTTTGCTTCATAGGTTGGTTATTATTCTCATTTCAATTCCTACGGTGCATTTCAATTCAACTCTTTAAGTCCACCAACCAAAAATGTTAAACAGTACACTGTATGTTTTATGTTTGTGTTTCAGCCCGATCAAGAGAATCTAAGCTGCCTTGACTTAGTGCAACGATGAATTGTTTACTACAGGATGTTAGCTTCCAGAGATGTCTGTGTCTTCGGTTGCATTTTTACCTAGTTTTAAATGTTCTTAAATAATAATAGTTGGCCACCATATGAGTTTTCAAGTGACCTTGTTTACCTTGCACAGTACAGTTGCTTCAGTGAAGCCCCAGTTTTATTGATAAAGAGAGAGCAAGAGTAATCAGCGGAACCAATGTTATTTTTCTATACTGTTTGAGAGGAAGTGTATATGTTGTCCGTTCATCTCCAGTGCTCTGTTACACAATTAAAAACTGCTGTCAAATAATGTTGTATTTGACAGCCCCACCGGTTCGATGGTATTTGAAGCAGACCTTGTGTTGTTTTTTTGTTTTTGTTTTTTTTTTTGGGGGGGGGGGTTTGAGGTCTTTTTAGGTCCCTGCTGCTGTGATAACCAGCAGCAGTCCTGGTTGGTAAGTCATCCTGAGCTATGACTCTTATTATCTGAGTAGGCAACCTCAGCCTGTCACAGTTTGCCTCTAGGAAAGCCCATAGGACAGGCATCCTGACTGATGACTCAATAAAAAAAAAAAAAAACACTTGAAGGTTTTGTTATGCTGTTTCATAGTTTTTTCCCTACCACATATTTCATCTCTAACTGAATTGTGGCATAGTTCTTGGTGTTTTTTTATATTTCAGATTCTACTTATATTCAACTTTTTGTCTTAAATTAACTGTTGTCACTGGGTTTCTACGGTTTCTTTCCCTTTAAAGCAGATGGAGATAGGACATGTTTATTTGAAGGAGAGGCGCTCTCCAGGGTGCTGGACGCTTCCTGGTTGTCACTTCCTTGTAGATATACCCAACATGGTTTATTCACCTCATAAATACTGTAAACTACACATTTGTTTTTGTTTCCGACTTGGACGCTTTCATATAAATATTTAGTGTCTTTGTTCAGGATATGAACCCGAGGCATGCAGAGAAGGAGGAGCGCAGGATGTGATGACAGACGGACAAAGCTGAAGGAGAGGAAGTTTAAACGTTTAGTTTGTTTGCAGAAGCTCATCTGCTTTTGAACAGAAACCACGTTTAAGCCAGAGAACAAACAAGATGGAGGACACGTGGGAAACACAGAAGCAGGAGGAGGTGAAGCTGGTTTCCTCGGACAGTGCTTACGGGTCATCTGCCGTGGACACGGACACAGAGGACGGACAGACTCCCACGTCCAACACCTTCCCCTATAATGAAGACCTGACGCACAAGGTGATCCATTCACTACTTCTATGAGTCCTGATTAGAATTTATCAAGGCTGAAATTGTCACAGATGCAGAATTACAGCTGGTCTAGTCTCGAAATTAATGATTTTAGTCATTTTTCAAAATATTTCTAATTTATGGTGAGCCCAGTTGTAAAAAAATGTTAAGTGTGCTCCCACTGCATATAAAGACATACCCACTGACAATTAAAAGCATGTTTCTACAGTCTGTGACAGGACTTGTACTGCTTTAATACTGCAGCTATTTTGATGATTTGATCCCTGTATAAGCTTCCCTTCTCAACCGTTCAATATTTGCAAAATAAGTAGCGCATTACGTGTGAGGCTAGAACAAACTCCTGCTTGCTCAGAAATCACATTTCTGGTTATATTTGTTTAGCAGGGTCGCAGCCTGCCAGACACTACACAGCTCTCAGATCTCTTCAAATCAATTGGATTTTTAAAATACCTAATACACTTTGAAGTACTCTTGGAAAATGTGCTTCAAGAGATGTCTTTGAGAATACACTGTAATATACAAAAACGTATATCCCAAAATCTTGTCAGAAGTGCTCATTGTCAGACAAGAAGGAACTTGGTACACATGAAATGAGATGTGGTCTTATAAACTCTAATGTGAAGGCTGAATGTAAAGTTATCACCATTTAAAGACATCTGCTGAATGGTTGGGAAACATGAAAGTAAAGACACGTCCTCTTTCTGCTCCACACAGCACTGCTCAAGCCTGGCTATAAGTTCTTTGAGATAAATTTACTTTTTTTTTTTAAAGATTTTTTTTGGGCATTTCCGCCTTTAATGGATAGAACAGCTAGACATTATAGGGGAAGAGAGAGGGGGAAGACATGCAGGAAATTGTCACAGGTCGGACTCAAACCGGCATACACCTCTACATATGTGCGCCTGCTCTACCAACTGAGCTAACCTGGCCACATGAATTAACCTTTTTAAAGGAAAAACATCTCGTTAAGGACCTGTGTTCATCCTGAATCTGTGGACAAAATATACATTTGGCAAAGTCATTCAAAAAGTACAAAAAATGATATAAAAGGTGTTATTTAAGTAACCACTGCTGGGCAATGATTTATGTATGATATGATGTTGTCCTTAAGTGTAGATACTTACCAAATTACCATCCACTGGATTCACTGGACACTTGCACATACGAGAGTCTTGGGCTTCCACTCGGCATTTTCATGGTAACATCTCATTATGGGACATCTCTGGGGCTCGCTCTTGATGAACCCAAACAACTCTGAGGAATGTCATGTTTCCATGAAGATGTACAGTATTCAGCATCTCTACCCCTATAGGGCACTTGTCACAGTAACCCCCCCTCCCCCCCCCTCCCCCCCTCCACATACATCCACCTCCATCCTTACTGCATACATACATTCAGTCCCACATGTGTTTCCTGGAGATAAACTGCCCCCTCGCTGCTGCTCTGTTCTCCACATTTACATGCCAGCATTCAAATTTGATGAAGGATGCATGAAATAGTAATATGTTGATTTCACAGTGGCCAGCTAAACACTGCACAAACAGTGATCATGGACACAGCAGCTTGCCTCTGGTCTGCATCATTTGTACTTCAGGGCAAATTTGTGCTTCTCCCACTATGAGAAAAGAAAAACATTTCTCTTAATGCCTGCTATTCAAAAACGAAACAAGCATCCTATATTATTTATATTCTATGTGCTTTGTTTGAAAATGTCCACTGTCTATTTGCTGAATTTCTGAAGCTTTTATCTGTATTTTCAGCATAAAAATGGTTGCTTTCCTCAGCATTTTAGGAGGCTACATCTTCAAAGAGAGCTCTGCAAGCATCCACTTTAAAGCACCAGATAGTCTCGCGTTTTCATCCTGTATATCTGCTCAAACTGGATCAATGTTATGTTTTTAATGGGAGAGCAAAGTCAAACGTGCAGAACTCGTGGGTGTCAGTGATTAAATTGAACGTATTGCGAGCTGCAGAGCGCTGCCTGCTGTAATGCTGCACAGCATGTGTGCTCTTTGAGACTGCTGATAAGAGGCAGGCAGTGGGGCCGGCCTGCTGGAGGAGGAGGAGGAAGAGGAAGAGGAGTAGGGGTTTGATAAATGTCAACAAAAGAGGCATCTGCTGCTGGACACCCCCAGTCGCCTTCAATGACACAATAACCATGGCGACAAGGCCAAATAATGCCTACGTCCAGTGCTGTCAAATCAGCAGATCCCTGGTGGGGTGACGCATCACCCTCGGCCATGAGCACTGAGGGTTATCACACACGTATGTGTGTGTGTGTGTGTGTGTGTGTGTGTGTGTGTGTGTGTGTGTGTGTGTGTGTGTGTGTGTGTGTGTGTGAGAGAGAGAGAGTTTTTTTTTTTTTTTTAACAGTGGTGGAACTCAGTTCCTTGATTTGAGTATAAGAATAAAGCTATATAGAAATACTCCATTACAAGGTACAAGATCTGCATTTAAAATCATATTTAAACTAAGTAAAAGTACAGAAGGACAATCAGCTAAATGTACTTAAAGTATCAAAAGTAAGTGTTCAGCAGAAGAGGACTGTGACTGATATTGCATAGATTGTTAATAGTGATGTCATTGTGGAAGCAACATTTTACTGTTGAGGTGGAGCTAGTTTAAATAACTTTATATACTGTTAGGTATTTTCATTTAGTCCATTGTTTCCCAACCTAGGGGTTCCAAGGGTCACACGTATGTAATATCTTTTTCTTTACCTACCTCTAATTTATGCTTTTTTTGTAAAATGTTGTAGTTGAGTAAAAAGTACAATATTACTCTCTGAAATGTAGTGAAATGGAAGAATAAAGTTGCATAAAATGGAAATAATGAAGGTAAAATTGCACAGTATAGTACTTGAGTTAATGTTACTTTCCACCTGTGGTTAGTGTTCCCTTGTGGGTGCAAGAACAAATGCAGAACATCAGCCTGAGATGTGAGTAGCCATCGCTAATACAGTGACACAATTTCAGGCCCAAACACACACACACACACACACACACACATCCTCCAGTACCTTCCCAGTTCACCGCTGTACATTGCCTTTCCCTCTTGCAGGCATTCAGCCATCACATTGCATTACAAAACACCGAGCTGTGCACTGAGCAACAGGTGAACGTGTACAGTAACCTACACAACATGCCCACACACAGTGTACATGGCCTCAGGTTATATGACAGGAGGCAGCAGTGGAAACATGATGTCGCATCTCTCTGTGACTCTCTGCAGACGATTCTCGTGGGAGACAGCGGAGTGGGCAAGACCTCTCTGCTGGTGCAGTTCGACCAGGGCAACTTCATCGCAGGGTCCTTCACCGCCACTGTCGGCGTTGGTTTCACAGTGAGTCCACACTTCCTGCTCTCTACACACCCTCCGTGGCATGTTTTCTCTCCCTCCTGCTCCCCCCTCCTCCCTGTAATGCTGTTGACTTCACTCGAGTGATGAGAAGGACATGTCGCTGCGATGTGCTGTTTGTACTTAAGTGGTGACGTGACAGTGAAGCAAATCTTATGCATTTCTCTGCTGCAGCATGAATCAGTGCTGTTCTCCAGTGGGGCATGTTGCATCTTCTCACTGCATTAATTACGACCCTTAACACTGTGTGTGTGTGTGTGTGTGTGTGTGTGTGTGTGTGTGTGTGTGTGTGTGTGTGTGTGTGTGTGTGTGTGTGTGTGTGTGTGTGTGTGAGAGAGAGAGAGATGATTAAGCTAGTGTGAAGACAGCACTGCTAATGAAAGGCATGGCAGCAGGCTGTTTTAAACTAGAGTGATTTAATGTTTTGTGACAGGCGAGGTTGGTTTCACTCTGTGCAGGCAAAAAGGAGACCAAACAGGAAAGACGTATGGCTCATTTAATGGATGATTCTTCAGCTGATAACTTTGGCTTTGTGTCATTGCCTTTAGAGCAGCCCTAGAAGGCAGAAATATTTGAGAAAGTATAAAATTGGCTTTGCCATTTCGCATTAGCATAAGATTGTGGTAGTGTATGATTCATGCTTAAAAAAAAACCCTGCAGAAACAAAATAAGTCACTCAGCTGCATATGTGTACTGAATTTAAAGTCAAGGGTAAGACAGACTTTGATCATTTTGTATTTTCATCTTTATTTTTCTTTTCCTTAAATGCAGAGAAGGTAAACATCTTCATTTTTATATAATTTGATTATAAACTTTCACCTTTATTTCAATCTTTTCAGCCTCTTTTCAGATGTACTTCTCTTCACTAATTTCTTATAAACTACCATAAATGATAAGGCAGTGGGTTCCAGACTAACATACAGGAACAATCATAATAATAATAATCATAATTTAATCAACCATTCAATCAGCTCCATTTACAAATGCATGTTTCATGTTCATGTCAGAGGGGGTGAGATGTTGCCTGCAGCTGCCCGTGACACAGAGTGATGAGTTCATATGTTCAGACAAGAGATTGCATGTCAGTTATATAACATAAATCATCTCTGACCATGTGTCATGAGTCCTGTCACCACAGAGAGGAGTGGAGACTTGACTTGAACACTGGGGGGAGACAAACACTGCAGGAAAAGATTAATTATTTTCAGACTTTTGCACTCAGTGAAACCGTTTTAGACATGTAGCCTATAACATGCTAATTAAATGAAGGAATTTTGATTATAGAATCATATGTTCTTGACAAGAAGAGACTTGGATCATTGTTTCTTTGTTTGCCTGCTGTGATGAAAGTTTTTTTTATGAAAACAAATGGGTTGATAAAGAAGCTACAACAAGAAGAAAGGATAAGAACTACTTTATGGTAATATAAGATGGTCTTGTCCGCATTTACATGTTTGGAAAAAGGTTTTTGGACCAGGTTCGTGTGCCATTTTACGCACCAAGAACAGTTTGATCTATCTTGAGTAAATTCACGTCAAGTGCATGTAAACTAATAGACTGTCACATTTGAGCATCTTTCCTCCTCTCTGCTCTCCTCCCGGACCCTCTCAATGACCGAGCACCACCTGTGGCGGATGAGTCCGCCATCAGCGCGCCTGACCCCCGCAGGCTGTTATTGGGGGACAATTTTAGCCTGAAAAGACACTGGTGTTTTCACTCATAAGAAAACACAGAGTTGTTAGAGCTGTCGGCATCCTCACGTGCTCAGATAACCACCTGTCCACGCCAGGATGCAGAGAAAGGTTTCCGCCTGCTAGTCATCACCGCTTTTTTTTTTTTTGACCGGTGGATGCAGACGCCGAAGCGCTGCCTGCCACTGATTGTTTTGCAAGTTTTTGACCTGTCGCATCCAGTGCGATATTAAAGGTGTGATTGTTTTTTTTTTTCTCTCTCCCTCTCTCTCTCTCTCTCTCTCCCCGGAAAGCGCCTTGTGATCATTTTGTGGCCACGCGCAGTAATGCGAGCAAAGGGGCTGGAGGCTGGCGGAGACCGGGACTGAGTGGCGGAGATCTCACAGACACCGCGCGCGTCTTTCTTTGGACACATCTCGGAGATAACTGGGCTTTGGCTTTTCTTTAGCCTGCGCTTTTCTTTTTCCCCCCCTTGACATTGCGATGTCCACAAGAAAGACATCGTTGACGGACAAGCAGGCTAAAAACGGAACATCAAAATATGTGTTGGAGAGATGCGCTTCTGTTAACGAGTATTATGATATTGCCTTCAAGGTGTGTATTTCCGTCTTGTGCGTTGCTTTTTGTTTTTGTTTTTGTTTGTGGTGCTGCTCGTGGAACAGGTGTCTAAATGTACTGTAGGTTTAACACAGAAACACCTGGGTGTCTGCTGCAACAACATGACTGTTGACTCTCCACATCTGGAGAATGAGCTTACTGAGTCAAACACATTTAACTAACAGTTGATTAGCCTGTCCTTATGCATTCTCCTTGTTAAACGGGCAATGATGGCTAGTCATCGATTTGATTTGAAGAAGTCTCTCTGAGCCTTTAAATGTCTCGAGGGTGCTTTGTCCGCCCTTACTGATAGGCAAATATTTGCTGAGGGTGTACTTGTTGCTCCATCCCATTAAATATTTACAAGAGCTGCACAGGCACACCTGTAACTGTCTACTCAAGACCCACCGACAGAAGACAAAGTTAAATTCAAGTTTAATTGCATTGTTATCTATGAACACTGTATGTGCATGCAGCTATGACTCAATGTGTGAATAACTGCTGGATGGATTGCATAATTACACATCCTGTTGTTGTTATGCTGATTAGTTTTGAATGCACAATAATGAGAGATTAAATTAGAGATTTTGTTCAAACATCTTGAGTCCTCTCTGGAGTGTCAGCTCAGACATACAGTGGATCACAACACTATCTTTAGTTGTATTTGCCATATTATAACATTAAAGTGCTCATATTATGCTCATTTACAGGTTCATAATTGTTTTGAGAGGTTGTACCAGAATAGGTTTATGTGGTTTAATTTTCAGAAAACACCATGTATTTGTTGTACTGCACATTGCTGCAGCTCCTCTTTTCACCCTGTGTTGAGCTCTCTGTTTTAGCTACAGAGTGAGACATCACACTTCTGTTCCATCTTTGTTGGGAGCCGCACATGCGCAGTAGGTACTGCTAGCTAGTCAGTTGCAGAGTATGAGGGAGTGCCATGCTAGCAGCTAGGCGAGCATTATAACCAAGGGGGTAAGCCAGCGTCCACAAACCGTACCTCCTATAGAGCCATTTTTTTTTGCTATCAAGCCATCACCCACCGTTAGCATTCCATTGACTCCCATTCATTTTGGCGCCACTTTGACAGCCAATAATTATTATTATTACCTTGTACCTCACGTTATGGCTCCATAGCAGAGGTTTTTGTAAAAATAGGCTAACGATTGTGTCATAACCACGCGACTTACTGTCGCATAGTAGAGGAATTACCGTATAGTACAGGAGAAGCTCGCAGGCAGTTTCGACTTGCATTAGCTGTTTTGCTTTAATTACTAATGTTAACTAGCATTTTAGTTAGCAATAATTAGCCTGTGCCCATGTTATCTCCTCACATATACCTACGCTCTCCGTCTCTGCAAGATTGGGATTGATTGGAGATTTCTCCTGGCACAGCTACCAGAAGACTTCCAACTTTCAGACAGGTTGCTCACGACACATTTACGCCGTCAAGCTCAGTTGGAGGCTGAGCAGTAACGCTCAGCCATCACCAGAAAAGTTCTTCTAATAGACTTCACTGGTCTCCGTGGAAATCTACAGCGTCGCTTTGTCCATTAATTGTAATTATAAAACTGTCTATTATTATAACGTGTGTTACAAAGTGACGCACGTTTGTCTCTGAAGTAAAGGCTGGACTACAATAGAGCTGTTTGGAGCAGTTTGTGAACAGTGTTGTCTGTTGGTGATGGTAAGTCCCTTTGAGGTGGACTTTAGACTTTTTCACTCTGTAAACCTATAACGTGCACAAAAAGATATATAATGCAATAAAGGAAAGGGGAACAGCCAAAAAGCATAATATGAGCACTTAAATCTTACCAAAATAAGACATTGCACAACATCTGACTCAAACATCATGATCCCATTTGTGAAATATTTTTCCTCATTCAGTTGCAAAATCATTTATGCAACACGTCCCTCCTGTTTAAGTTCCTCTTCAGGGGAGACTGTAATTCTTCACGTACAAGCTGTCAGTCATGTTTTTGGTTTTTTTTTATTGCCAGCTGTAACCTGTTGTCCTTCTTCTCTGGTGGTGGGTTTGCTCTAGGTGATGCTGCTGGGTGACTCGTCCGTGGGGAAGACGTGTGCCTTGGTGCGCTTTAAAGATGGGGCATTTCTGGGAGGCAACTTTATATCCACCGTTGGAATAGACTTTAGGGTGAGAGAGAAGCTATCAAACAGTCTCGCAAAATGACTCATTATACTGTTTGTTATTTCTATGTTTGTGTTATAGCCTATTCTCGTTACTATTATGAGGGAACATTTAGCATCTGAAAAAAACAACCTAATGATAATTACAAAGCAACAAGGGATCCACTTGTTTAAGTGACTGCGGCACAATTATCACCTTATTTCAGCGCAGAACACTTTGTCATTCTGCGATGATAGCACCAAATGTACAAATCCTCCCACCAATCAGTCAAGTTCGCAGACCACTTGTACTGTAAGGCTCTGTGGATGGCTTCATAAATGCCTTGGCAGATGCCTGCCCACGTCTCTGTCTCCTGGAAAGATTGGCTGCAGCTCAACACGGTCCTGGAGGAGTCACACTGCTGACAGACGAGCTCCTACCCAGTCACATATACCTCATGCACACACACACACACACACACACACACACACACACACACAGACACACAGACCCACGCAGTGACTCTTGCTGAATTCAGAACTCAGATTTCTACTGTAAATCTTCCTCTGCAGGGGTGAACTTGAAAATATGCTGTTTGGAGTGAGTGTTTTGACCTGCTGTTTCCCTCCAATGAAGGCAAAACACTTACACTAATTGCAGTCAAGTAGATCCGGCTTGAGGAGGAAATTGTGTTGCATTAGTGATGTATCGTCTTCTTTGGATGGTGGTGTAGACAAAAGAGAGCGAAATGGATGTCTGACAGCTATATGGACGTTGTCTATTCAGAAGCATGGATTTCATCTTGCCACGACTCAAGCAAAAGCAACAAAGACCGCAGCCAATACCCATTCATAAAATGCATTAAAAACGGAACTGACACTGGTTTACACTTAAATTCATTGGGAAAAAAACATGATGGATTTACTGTCACAGTATTCATTCAGAAGAATTAATGTAATGTAAGCAATTTCCGTTTTCTCACTTATGTTTATGAAAAGGGGCAAAGCTGCTTAGAAACCGAGTCAACTGAGAGGAGCAGTTGAGTCAATATGCTGAGGTTGTCTTTTGTGCATGGATAGGCAGGCAGGCAGGCTGTTGTGGCAGCTTGTAACATGGCCGGTCTATTTTCGGCATGCTTCCTTGTAGCAGTTACTCAGCATGCAGGCTCCTCTCACGTCATAATTGAGGGTAAAAATGGAAACCCATGGCAACTAATGCAGGGGTTGAACCATATCCATTTTGAGAGGATTCAGAAGGTGGCAGATTTAGCTTTGCACACATTGCAGAGGTTTCCTTTGTTACTGTGTAACTCTGTCGGTATTTATTTCGGGTGCATTTCCGTTGCGTTCACAGGAAAGGCCGGGGCTGTTTGTGATGACCTGTCACTGATATGAAGTGATTGAGGAAGCTGCAGAACATTTGCTGTGACTAGCAAATGTTCTGCAGCACTTCCTCAATCTCCCTTTGGTGGTTTTTGCTGTGCAGAGTTGAAATGTGGTTGTGACCCGGCCTGTTGCTGTTGCAGGTCATGGTAACAAAAATAACCCCCAGCCCCCATGAAACAGACCATGGGAGAACCTGTGTTTCTGTTGTTGCATGTTGGAGCATGCATGTTAAAATCCTGCATGTTACCTCAACCTTTATTTGTACTTCACTCCTAATTCAACACTTTCAGTCACTACATTTAGCTTGTTTTTTAGCAGTGTCCCTAAACTATTTTAAGCCAATCTTTTCTCTACAGGAAATCAGAGGGCACCCCTACGGTGCTGCAGGAAATAACGGGGGAGTCAGTTGTTATGCTGCCAGTCGTCGTTCTCGCTGTTGTGTAATTAAGTCTAATCCCAGGACCTTGTTGTTGTGTGGGTGTTGCAAATTACTTTCTCTGCCAGCATTCAAAGCCACTTTTAGTTGATCGTGTTTCTTTTACCACATGCTGAGTCTCTTAAGCTTTTTTTAGTCTGCCGTGATGTTCCTCATTCATTTCTGTGGAGTTTTTCACAGCACTCCAGTCTTTAAAGCATATGTTGGATTGTCAGACTCTCACAGCTCTTCTCGTTTCTGCAGAATAAAGTGGTGGATGTCGACAACCTGAAAGTCAAACTCCAGGTGAGAACATGGGCCTTTTCTGACTTGACAGTCATTGTTTGCCGTGCCAATCCAGTCAAAGTCTCTGATATTGTAGTAATATGAGCAACTCTGCAGGGTTACGTGCCAGCAGCAAACTGTTAATCTAAGGCACATACCCGTCTATCATCATAACCTGTTCATTCCACACTGAGTGGGAGGTGCCAAATTTAGATTCCTTTGCTAGCTTGAGTAAATCCTTATATTTTTTATGTTCTTGCACGGGCCTTAAACGTAATACAATCCTGTTCCTAATTCCAAAATAGACTTTACCACCACGAGTCTACACTATAGAATGGAAATACGTGAAAGCTAAAGTTGAGGGAAAAGGCTTTCAAATTTTTAGGCTGACTGGATAAACAGTGTAACAGATTAATAGGATGTAATACTGTCATTTCATGTTTATTTGAACCAATGATTACATAGATACGACCTAAAAACTGCACTCTACTAATATGAGGAAAACACAGTAACAGCAAACACAGTGTGTTCTCTCAGCTTTCCAACTACTATTTAATAATTACCTTTATTAATGTAATTGAATACATGTAAATATGTGATTTAAAGAAGCTTAACCTTCAAATCAAGACTCCACTAGAGTCAATAGCCCGATGGCAGTTATTGCTACTTTACTAAGCTAGGCTAGTTAGCCTGCCTTTTAGCCTGTTTTCATTCTCTATGACCAGCTTTACCTTATTTAGGCCCATGTCTATATGAATAACTAAACTAGCAAGGTGTAAGTTTCACCCTGTAATTGAAATTGATGTATTTCAATTATAGGAAACAGCTACAGGACCAAAAGTAAATGTAGCTTTAACAGCCAGCGGTTTCACGGTTTGGTTTGTTTTTTGGCTGTTTTCTGCAGTTGTTTTTTTTTTGTTACAGATAAATGGCATAGACAAACAACATCAAATCAAAATCCGGTTTTAAAGGTCACATGATATGGTGCTCTTTGGATGCTTTTATATAGACCTTAGTGGTCCCCTAATACTGTATCTGAAGTCTCTTTTATATAGACCTTAGTGGTCCCCTAATACTGTATCTGAAGTCTCTTTTATATAGACCTTAGTGGTCCCCTAATACTGTATCTGAAGTCTCTTTTATATAGACCTTAGTGATGCCCTAATACTGTATCTGAAGTCTCTTTCCCGAAATTCAGCCTTGGTGCAGAATTACAGCCACTAGAGCCAGTCCCACAATGAGCTTTCCTTAGTATGTGCCATTTCTGTGTCTGTAGCTATTGAGGAGGAGAGGGGGGGGGGCAAGGTGGAGGGTGGGGGTGTGGCCTTGACCAACTGCCACTTTGCTCATTTGAAAGCCATGATGTCTCTCTCTTTCTCATGGGTGGGCCAAATTCTCTGGGTGGGAAAGCAGAGAAAGGGGAGGTAACCTTGCTCCTTATAACCTCATAAGGAGAAGATTCCAGATCGGCCCATCTGAGCTTTCATTTTCTCAAAGGCAGAGCAGGATACCCAGGGCTCGCTTTACACCTATCGCCATTTCTAGCCACTGGGGGACCATAGGGGGAACGCATATTGATGTTAAAAAACCTCATAAAGTGACATTTTCATGCCATGGGACCTTAAAGAATTTTTTTTGTAAATATATAGACATTTGGCTTGTAGACAGTATAATGGTATGTTTCTGCATTAGTTGTTGCCTGATTGCTGCAAAGATGTTCAGGTCCGTGCTATGCAAAGCTAGGCTACTTATCCCACCTTCTAGCGTGTACCAAGTAATTATAATTACCAATATGTTAGTTTGACATAATTGATGTATTTCATTTACAGGAAACAACTAGGTACAAAAGTCAATTTAGCTTCAGCAGCTAGCTGGGGCCATCTATCTATCTGACCAGCTGGAACTAGCAAAATGTGGCTCTCTTGCTTTGACTGTTGGTTAGGATTTTTTTTAAAGCTATTTTCTAGATTTTTTTTTTTTATTCTGTGTCAAAAACAAGTCAGATTCTGGTCTTATATTCTTGTAGTATAAGTATAGTTTCTGCATTTTGGCTTTGTATGGCGGTATAATGGTAGGCCCTATTCTTTTGCTTTAGCCGTTGGCGGATTGTTCAGGAGGTTCAGTTTTCCGTTTTCCCACGTTAGCTGCTGTGTAATTATGTGGTTTGTTACGCAGATCTGGGATACAGCTGGCCAAGAGAGATTCCGAAGCGTAACGCACGCCTACTACAGAGATGCCCAGGGTGACTTTTGCCTTTTTATATTTTCACTTCCTTGTGCCATGTGTGTGTGTTAGTGTGTGGGAACGGGTGGTGTAAGGGTGCAAGCTGGCTGAGATGTGTACTTTTTAAGTGTGCATAGAAAGTGTGTGTAGGTGTTGATGTGTTTTGCCTAAGACATTGTGCAATAACAATAAAGGTTTTCTGTTTTCTTTCACAGCGTTACTTTTGCTTTATGATATCACCAGCAAGCTGTCGTTTGACAATATCAGGGTAAGCTTGTATCAATTTACTTTCCCTTTCCTCGTTCTCTCTCTTTCTTTCTCTCTCCCTCTCTCTCTCTCCTCTCTTTCTTCTCTCTTCGTTTTCACCCCCTAAACCCTCTCAAGCTGAACACTCTTTCTGTTTACATGCAAAGTACTGTGAGGACCTCCAACATTTTCTCAAAGCCCTCTTTGGAAATGACATGATGTTATCGTTTGCTTCGCTACACAGTTTCCAATTTCAGGAATGACAAATAATAAACGTGTTCAAGGATAAGAGTGTCTGAGTCTCACCATGATTAATTGGAGGATGGTAATAATACACAGCTCAGGAGGAGAGTGAAAATGCAGATTTTAAGTGGTGGTATTTGTTTTGTTTATAGACCAATCTTTCTTTCTCCCCCCCCCCCCCTCCTGTAACCTTCTTTCTTTTATACTTTCAAAGGCTTGGCTGACTGAAATACACGAGTATGCCCAGAAGGATGTGGTCATCATGTTGCTCGGCAACAAGGTGAGCAAAGCTTCCTTTTTTTGCGTTACATAAAGATCAGGAGGATAACTAGTTTTACAATTTTAACACATTCTTATCATATTCAAACAGTGAATTCTTAAAAGCCAGAGGAAATGTCTCCGCTGTGCAGCACATGCATAAAAGGCAAACTCTCACACGCTTATTTTAGCATTTGCGAGCGATTTGCGGTCTTAATTCTGTCTTCATTGATTTATGTTTTTGTCTGTGAGAAGAATTTCCCTGCAGCCCATTTACAGAATCCACATCAAAACATTCATTTATCACCCTTGACGTGATGTAATTTGATCATTGTGACTGGGAAGAATACATGAATGAATCAATTAAACCATTTCCTCCACAATGCTGCTGGTGATGAAAAGAGAGGATTTCATAGTCGTAGTCATTGCTGATATACACTATTTCTAAGCTCCCTCTGGTGGCTCAGACAGGACTCGCCCTTCTGCAGGGTCAGAGATGTCACATAGCAGCAGCTCAGATCATTTGCTGTGAGAGCAGCAGGACTGCCGGCATCAGTCTGTGGGAGCGCTCTGCTCTTCTGCCAGAGGTGGAGTTTCTGACATCTCATCAGTCTAAAGGAGCTCTGGCTCAGCAGCTGGCGGCAGATAAGAGGACGTGTGGGTTGACACGATGGTGCATCACTGTAGCTAATGGCATGGTGAATCTGTGACCCCTCATCTCCGCTGTTATGCATTGTTTTCTCTTCCCGCTGCGGTCTTTGCAGGCAGACATGGTTGCAGATAGGGTGGTGAAGAAGGAGGATGGAGAGAAGCTGGCGAAGGTAATGTATGATGGCTCCATGTGGTCATATTCTCAACAACAGACACTGACTCCCCATCACCCGTCTAATGTTTTTTTTTTATCGTAGGAGTATGGTGTACCATTTATGGAGACCAGTGCGAAGACAGGAGTCAATGTGGAGCTGGCCTTTCTTGCTATAGCAAAGTAAGTCCTGAAGCAGCACTGATAAATATTTTGATATAAGCAGTGGATGTAATGACTAAGTGTAATGTAAAAGGTGTAGCTCAGAGAATCACCACCTGATTCTGCAGTTCTCCTCAGCTCTACAGAGCGTTTCTTTTAGCTCTTAGTTTTGGCTTCCCGGCCCAAATTGTTACTGTTTTGGTTCACTCAGCGAAAGCTATTATCACTGTAGAAGCTCTAAAAACCCACTGTACACTCCCTGCCCAACATGGCATACAGTTAGCAACTAGCTGCTGAACATAGTGGAGCATTTAGCAGCTAAATAGCCCGATGATTCACTCAGGAGTTGGTAAAACAACACTAAAAGAGAGTGAATATTGGCCAGAAACACGGTTCCAAATGAACGATGATGTAGCTTTTGCATCTGCTGGATATAATATTATAATTTGATATTATAATATTCATATTTTGTACGTTTATAGCTTGTTGCACCGCACTCAAGTGAAAAATAAAATAATGAATGCAGGTTTAAGAGGTTTATGATCAGATGCTAATTTTGCCTATATGCCTTATATTTCTAACTCTATTTTGCCTATTTGCTTAATGATGCACAATAGAATGTTTCCAACTTTGTGGCAACAGCTCGGGGAAGACCCTCTTCTGTGTGTTGTTGTGTGCTGTGTGTGCACAACAGGAGAGAAATCCCTGAAGAATCAAATACAGGTGTTTTTAGTGTCAGAGACATGATTGGTTAATCGGTCGTGTGTTTTTTTTTTCTAAAGAGGCCTTGTGGCAGTTTTTGTTCATGTTTCCATTACAAGATGCTGGAAAGAAGCGACAGGTGGAAAGTCTGTAGAGTAGGCCTTTCTCTACGCCCCACCACCCACCTAAATGAGAGAAACAAAACAAATACACTCAGGGATCATATAAAGAAGTCATTTGCACTTTTCTAATTTCCAGAGTCATTTACAAGTCAAGTGATCCCCAAAACAAATATTTTACACTTCAAAGGCTACATCTTCTTTTAAACAGTCCTTTGCAGTGATGAAACCAATTGTGCAAAAAAAAAACACTGTGCTCTGCTTGTAGAAGAAAGGCCAAAATGAAATTTTATATATATGTTTCTATAGTTTCACATATAGTCATAATCACATATGATTCCTGCTAATAATATAAAAAAAAACTAATATATTCTAATGGTTCTTAGCTAATTCCTTGCCTGTTCCTGTTGAATCATTATAATGGGATTTTGCATGTTTGTGGCTCCCCGTGGATCTCTGTGTAATTTCTGCCTTTGACTGACTTCCTTGTGCAAACACCCTTCTTATTGAAAGGCAGGAAATGTGAAAATGATTGTCATTTAGTCTAAAAATGAGTGGTTGTGCAGCATGTTCCCAGAGCTGTGGAAGAAAGTAATGTGTGTGATTTTCTATCTTCGTGTGTATTTTAAGTGAATGTTAGATTAAATGAGTCATGCCAGAGGCATTTTGATTAAATCTCAGTAGCCTACAGATAGTTGTTTCTCTCCCTCGCTCTTTTTTATTTCTCTTCCTTTCTCATTTTCTTGATTTGCTCGCCCTGTCTGTGCTCCATCCCACACATCCACCCCCTCTGTTTCTAACTTCCTGTGTCTCTCTCTCCATCAGGGAGCTGAAGCACAGAGCGACACAGCAGCAGAATGAGCCCAAGTTCCAGATACACGACTACATCGAGTCTCAGAAGCACAAATCTAGCTGCTGTGGACTCATGTAACTGATCCTGATCACCAGGCAGAAAGAGACACAGAGAGAGAGAGAGAGAGAGAGAGAGAGAGAGGCAGGGAGGGTGTTGGAACGAGATATATAAAAAAAAGTCAGCTCTCTTACGAAAAAGCCAATCCCAGCACCAAACCTGAGAAGCGGACAACCTCGCCTTCTCCACTGAGCTTTTAGCTTGAATGGAAAGTTAATCTGGATTGGCCGAAATCCCTTATTTAAAATGTGAATTTAAATCTATTTTATGTCATGTGTAGAAGTGTTTGTGGTCTTTGTGGTAACAGTTGTATTAAACTACAAGTCAGGAGTTGCAATCTGAAATGCTATATCCATCTGCAGGGACAAACATATATATTTATCTTTCTATTCTGCATAGGTGGAAACTCAAAATGTGTCAGTTTGGATGAAAAATATGGCACCCAAGTGATCCAAAGAGTATTATTTGGGCAGAGGAGATGTTCGCGCTCCACATGGGCAGACACATTGCACTGAAAGGGTAACAACACCCTCAAATTCTGCTTGAACTTGGAGTGTCAGTACAAAATATCTATCAGTTTTCCATGGGCCCATGTGATGTGTTTACTGCCACTGAGGAGAAATAAATCTGGCTCATGTACAGCGTTACTTGGCACTTGCTAATGCTAATGCTAGCAGGGGTCAACAAGCATAATACACGGAGTCTTGTCTATTTTGTCACAGTTAAAGAGGAGCCAGAGAATACGGAAACAAAATACCTGTATAAACATCATATGCCAACAAGAGTTTTTGTTATTTATGTGTACTGCACATAGTTCAGAACCCAGCTTGACTTCATGTGTGTAATGAAACTGTTTTCGGAGGGTGTTAGACTGAGCTTCAGTAACGTAACCTTGTCCACAGTGAGCTTAATTACTTGGGCTCTGTTTGGTCCTGCGGCAGAAACTGAAGTTCAGCCCTATTCTTAAAACTGTCGCCTTTTTTTTTATCTTGCAGTTTACAGGCCCGACTTTTGATAAATGGCAGTTTTATATGAACAATCAATACGATTGTTGATGTCGATATAGCATTTTGCCCTGCAGCTCTTAGTTTGTTTCTATTCCTGTTACCAGGCTGTGAACTGAATCTCTTTAGCCTTTTCTTTGATAATTCAGTGCGTTTGAGAAGTGGACTTCAGTGTCACAGTCAGATTGTAGCTAAAATGATTCCATCTGTTCACATCTGTACTGCTGTTAGATAGAATAAAGCCAACTTTTTAAGGGCACTCGCCCACTGTGTGTCTGTCTGTTCTACATTCAATTCAGGGCCACTGAAACTTCATTCAAAGTACTGTACATGTAATAGTGCTAGAGGATCATCCCAATGTTGCATCAGGCTTCATACAAAATGATAATTATCATTATTTTCACATCTTTGGTTCGAGATTCCTAAGCATGCTATTTGCCTTTTACCATTCACACACACAGAGGGCACTCCCAAACATTGTTGTGTCTCCTTTAACGATGGATGTTGCTGTACCGAAGCTGTAATTGCTCACGCATCGTGTAACTCGTTTCTTTGTACAATATTCATTATGCTCGATGTCACATTTGTCCCTCTTCTGAGGCGTCACGGTGGGAGTGTCACAAAGTGCCATGAAAAAGTGCTTTGTTATCATGTTGTATAAAAAAAAAGTATATTTTGTAATGTATGTGGTGTTGTTTTATTGAAGTCAGTCTCGTGTGTGTGTGTGCGTGTGTGTAAGGAGTGGGAGTTACAGGATGTGCTGAGGTTAATGAGCCACTGTGTGGCAGCAGTTACTCTGTTTATTTAGTACGTTGCACTATAAGAAGTGTTTTATCAATTAGACAGGCTCAGCACATGTTGATTCTGATTTTTAAAGTTTATGTTATGCCATTATAAGATAAGATTAGCTTTTATTGTCTCCCTTAGGAGAAATTTGTTGAATTTTGTAGAGGTACACTGTTCTAAAAGGATGCTCAACACCTGGATGATGATGTTTTTGTTAATACTGTGGTTGCATTAATGTGTTAGGTGAACTTAGTGGACATTATATACATGGAGCACATTCGCAATTAACTGTACTGTGCTGTACACCTGCATGCAGCTCGCCTCCTCTCCCACTCACATCTGTGAGTCACACTGCAGACACCTTAGGAAGCCTTTGTATCCTTTACTGTGAAAACAATTTCATTTTTTGGATGACTTTCCATTAAATAAACAGCTACCCTTAAACATGCTGCAGTTATCAGTGCTGATGTTGCGGTAGCTTTAAATTCCCAGGTTGGAGAGTGTTGAGAGATCCTGTCTCTGTCCTCTTATCAGGTCTGGAAGCATTCTCAGCTGAAAAGTCTAATCCTCCCTGAGGCTTTATTTCCACAGCTTCCCGCCGGGCTCATATTTATACAAGCTTTCACTCATATCTCTGAACGTTCAGAGGGGTTCTGGCTTGACTGGCTTCAAAACACTGTGGAGTTTTAAAATGATGCTGATCATTAGAATTAAACTCTTAATAGGGTTCTCAAAATGCCTAATTTGTGCATATCAATCATTACAATTACATTTACATTACAACCTATCTGAAGACATATCAGAAGGCCATACGTCTTAACAGCTTACATATTTAATTTCTATTCAGTGCTTATATAATACCAGGACTGATAGAGAATAAACTAATTATGCATTATATAATTGACTGTGCTAAAACACACAATGCTAAATGAAAATACAATATGTGATACATAGAATGGCAGCATGCAAGTGTGAAAAAGGTGTTTGGGGGCAAAAGTTTTAAAATGAAAAGATGCCAAAAATTAGGAATTATTCGGAGCAGTACAAATATGTAGGCTACAATGTGACGAAATGCATGTGCAACAAGTGTTGGTCACAGAGGGGAAAGAAGGCAAAATGTGGGGGGAAACTGCAATGCAATTTTAGGAAAACCTTAAAAAAAAAAAAACTGTGAAAATTAAACAATGGTAATTATGAAGGGATTTTTTTAGGCTATATCACAGCAGGGTTTGCAGGTTTGTGCATCTGGGTGCGAACAACACTCGTTTTTCTTTCATCCAAACACTATCTAGTCCTCTGATCATCATCTTCATGTTTTTTTCCTTGACAGCCTCGGTTTGTGTTTACTCTTCCAGTTCTCCCTATTTTGCATGAGGCAACAGCTGGGCTGTTCCGTGAACGGTCCTCCCTCTTCCTGAGTGGCTTTTCTACTTTTGTCGCACACTGAAAGGGAGCTGCTGTGTGAGTCTAATCAGCCTCAATTCAGTCCTCGGGTCAGGACCTCCACTGTCTGATAGCAGGAGTCACAGTGAGGATTTACACAAGTGTGAGGATCAAGTCAGACTTGGACTCGTTTGTGAAAGTGGAACACCAGCACCGTTTCCCACGGACTAATCTCCCCAAGAGGGCGGGGGTTGGATTTTTTTTTTTAAGGGGTACCACTCATTCACACACACCCCTCCCCAGCAGCATCCTGGAGCAGGTCTTGTAGTCATTTCCACTTTAAACAACAGGTTGAGAGACACAGTTCAGAAGCAGTGTGAAGGCGAGTGAAGCCTATACCATGCCGAGCAAAAGCCAGTGTCTGCGCCCCCGGCTCTGCACGCTGGAGAAGGGGGAGAACGGCTACGGCTTCCACCTCCACGGGGAGAAAGGCAAGACGGGGCAGTTCATCCGGTTAGTGGAGCCCGACAGCCCGGCTGAAACCTCTAGGCTCCGCGCCGGAGACCGGCTGGTGTTCGTCAACGGAGAGGACGTGGAGAACGAGAGCCACCAGCAGGTCGTGTCCCGGATACGAGCCACCGTGGGCCGGCTGGAGCTCGTAGTGGTGGACCCGGACACGGAGCAGCTTCTGAAGAAACACAACATGAAGTGTCTGAAGGAGTATGTCACTGACGGTATCCCGTTACCCTTCGACGAGGATGATGATGATGATGATGATGATGATGATGATAATGAGGAGGAGGTGGTGGTGGTGGTGGTGGCGGCGCAGGACGAGGAGGATAGGGAGATGGACGGGACGGTAAACGGGGATGAGCGGCACGTCAAGGGGGATGAGGAGCGGGAGGAGACACCCAGGGAGTCCACGCCGGTCCCGGAGAGTAACGGAGAAATCCACGTGCACGTCGAGAAAAAGCTGAGCATCAGCTCTGAGAAGGTGAGTCAAAGTTAGAATAAGTTTCTGCAGCTCTTATTTTCAGGTTTCCTTTTCCTCCAGTTGTACACTACACACAATGCTAATGACATTAGAGCCACTAAATGCATCACTGAGGGAGTGTTTTCCTAGAGAGAATAGGTGCTCTGTGATAACATGGATAACATGGGCAACTGCACCCACATGCTGCCAGGCTGTAGGCAGGGTCAGCTGGCTGGACATTTGCTGTGGGTGAGAGGACAAACAACAACCTGGTTCAACTTTGGGGTCAAGAAAAAACTAAACCATGACCCCCCCTCCCACCCACCCCCTGTCAAGTCTGTAAACCTCAAACTGTTGCTCTACTTTCTCCTCTCAGATAACATGATTGTGAGTGTTGTTCTGCAGCCCTCTCAAAGAGCAATCACTTGAAAACGTAAGGCAACGCTGTCCTCTGTTATTACAGTGATGCCACAAGGTTAAGCATGAAGTCAGCAACAATGATGACACAAACACACTTTGAAAAGAAATGGTGTTGTGTGCCCTTCCTCTAGAAAACCGCCATAACAAATATCTAACATTGCTGAACCCTCCACAACAAACAAAAGGAAATAGCGTCTGTTTTTTCAATCTCAAAAAAATGAGTCCCACAAATGAAAATGTTCAACCTTTGATCTTTGTCTGTAAAACATTATGGTTTTATTTTCACTCTGCAGTGGCCATTTCTTGCTGTGCCCTTATTTTCTCCTGCCACGCTATCTGTCTGTCTGCACATGTGTCTGTGTGTGGCTGTGAACTCAGGACCAGGGTTCATTAAAAAGCACTCGAGGAGAAGAGGGTCCTTCCAGTCTGGAACATCTGTGCCCTTCGCTCTATCCTGGATGTTTACTCCCGAGGCTGTTTCTGCTTGTGTCCAGCTCTCCTGTTCGGTACATTAGTGTAGTTGGAAGTGAGTTGGGAAGAAGGGCCACAGTGTGCAGAGAGCCAGCAGCTATCAGAAACAAAGACGTAGAAAAAGACCATCAATGTGCAGCTCAACTCTGTCTCTGTGTGATGGCAGATAGTATAACCACTGTTTGATGGAGGCAACATTGAATAACAATGAAATTGTTGTGCAACAAGGCCAGATTTAAGCTTTTCTGCAGGATGTAATAATGGTTGAACCATAACCAGGATGTTGCTGCTGTTCAGTGTATGTTTTGGAGTGATGATGAGGAGTCAAGTTGGGAGGTATATTGAAGTGATCTCTATTGTGGGATGAATCTAGATATTTTATTTTGGTATATGTAATTTGTGACATAGCTTGAATATTGATCTTGTTCTTTTCCTGGTATTAATGGAATAGTTTGACATATTTGCTTTCTGTCTGATGAGAAGATCGTTAGCACTCCATGGTAAATAGATTGACATATTTTTACCGTCAGACAGAGCCAAGCTAGCTGTTTCCCTCTGTTTCCAGTCTTTGTGCTAAGCTAAGCTGTCCAAATATATTCAGCACAATATCATAGAAGACAAAGAAAACCAGCAAATATTCACATTTTAGAAGCTGGAACTAGAGATTTTTTGGTATTTGTAAAAATTACTTAAATGATTAATCAATCATCAAAATAGTTGTAGATTTAGTTTTGACGAAATGCTTCATTGGCTAATTGATTCAGCTCTAGTTTCTATGCACAAAGAATGTCTCTGTGTGCTTGTTTATCATATTCACATGAATAGTTTTTATTTTCTCAGAGATTTTACCATTTATTCATTAGAACGCCCTCAGTGGTGGTAACAACTAAAACTGTTAAGGATCACATGATGCTGCTTGGCTATTTGTAAACTCCCTCACCTTATGTGAACCCAGCTGTTCAAAGGAAAGCATAATTGTTTTAAGCCATCAACTTGCTAGGGACTGCAGATGAAAATTAGCCAGCATGGCTTAATCTGGCACATTTACATGTAGATTTTGGACTCTGTGCTCATGTTGATTAATGTGCATTGTCCCTTTCAAATAAAGAAATCAAAAAAAAAAGTCTAAAATGCCACATTGCCATTACTGAAGCTTTGGCATTTTATAGGGGGCCATGCACTGCTTCCTTACATCATATTTTTTTCCCCAGCAGGACCTTTTGGAGTTATGTTTCTGGCATTTAAGGGCCACACTTGTGTACTGCTCTTGGGCACTGCTGGGTTATATTGTTTGTCCCAGGAATATACAGCGATTGTTCCCATGTTTACTCTTGATACTCTCCACAGATGGCCTAATGGAGCTGTGGCAGTACAATTCACACTGGCACGCAACCCAGAGGGAACTGGCATCGCAACAATCAATAGCACTCCTAACAATCTCATTTTCACCACTTAGATTTCCATTTCAACAAACTCCCAGAGTTTGACATATGGAGCAAAAATCCAGTAAGAGTCATTCATTTTTTTATGTTAAAGGCGTACAAAACCCAAGATTTCACAAGCTGCAGAAGTTACTTAGAGACAGAGAAAACAGCACAGTGTGAGTGTGTAAATTGGACTCGAGGGATGCAGTTTTAGAGTCTGCTCTTTCTATGTTACAGTCAGATGCACCTCAGGGTGTGTTTTTTTTTCAGTGACTCCACTCTTTCTGGAATTTTCTCCCAACATCCTGTCCAGCATTCCTGTGCCCGAGCCCTGTGGCCCGGCCAATGACACACACACACAAACACACACACACACACACACACAACGTCCGCACTCTGGCTGTCTGGCCTCAGTCTTTGAAGCAACACAAAAGAGAGTTCGAAGAGCAACGCCTGCCCCGGAAACCGAGGAGCCTTGCTCGCGGTTGCCATGGTTACGCTGATGTTGCGTGTGTGTGTGTGTGTGTGTGTGTGTGCAGCACATTTGGAGTGTATGTATGTGTGAAGATGGAAGTAGGCGAAAGTGAGACAGCGCAGGAGAGGTGTGAAAAAGTGAACGATCAGTGACGAAGATTAGAACGTGGAGTGTGGCCCGGGAAGAAAATAGGAACCGCTGTCGTCATAGTGGAACAAAAACACATGCACAAAAGAAAATACTGTACCATCGGTTCCAAAGGTCGTTGTTTTGTTTACCAGGCAGTAAAAGTTTTACTCTGCAATTGTTGATGGCAGTGAAGTAGCAGCAGATGCTCTCTCTCAGCTCGTATTACAAATCTAGATCCATCAGCTCATCCAGAACAAAAACTTAAAAATTATTTCAAGTATTTTTGTGAATGAAGACTTGGGATTTTTTCCTCCATCACTTACATTGGAAGCATGTTAGGATGGCCAGTATGAACAGAAGGAAGCATTACAGCAAGAGAGACCTGTTTCACTGTACATATGGGCACCTGAACCTTTGTTGTAACACAGACTTGAAAAATTGTGAACCTTTCCTTTAATATTAAGATATGCAATTAACAATGATATAACACAGAGAAAAGCGGGAAATCAACATATGAGGTTGGAAACACCTTATTTTTAAAATTCATCTTTGATACATGACACTAATTAAAAACACATGAGCCTACTATATTTGTTAATCAGTATTTTTTAAATGCAAATCAGTAAACTCTATAAAAATGGGGCGATTGTTCCGTACAGAAACAACAAACAGTTTTTCTGGAGCTGCATTTGCTTTTTTCTTCAGTGATTCACACAGATTCGAGAGAGAGAGAGAGAGAGAGAGAGAGAGAGAGAGAGAGAGAGAGAGAGAGAGAGAGAGAGAGAGAGAGTGTGCTAGGGTGAGAAGGTTTTTTTTGGGAGTCTTCCTGAATGGCTGCTGGCTGCTTACATAAGACTGTCCTTAAACACTAATTACAGGAGAGGAAGAGCGCTTGTGTGAGATGAAATTGACTGCAGCGAGATGAGATCTGGTACTAAGTGTTTCTAAGCGTGTGAATGTGTGTAATATCACTGTGTATGTTTCTACAGTAGATAGAAAGAGGAGACTCAGACTTTGTAGATGCCTGAAATGAGACAAGAAGGCGACTTTGTGCCTGTTGGTTGTCACTTCCCTCCTCTAATCTGAGCCTCTAATCTGCACATTCAAATAAAACCTGCTTATTAAAGAGCTGGAGAGTCTCCCACTGCTTTCATCACACATGCTTGGCTTTTTACACTTAAGGGATTTACATAGAAGTGTCCTTTAACTGCAGGGGATGATGTGTTTTCTCTAAACAAATCACCCTGAAGCTGCTTTGTGGGAGGATTCAGTCTATATTTGTATGGTGCTGTCTATCAACAGTGGTCTTTCTAACTGGCTTTCATTGGCTGTCCTTTCAGTGTGTGTGTGTGTGTGTGTGTGTGTGTGTGTGTGTGTGTTTGTCACCTCTAGCAAACCCAATGTTAACCGGGGTTAGGACATTCATATATTATTTCCCACAGTGGCAGATCTTCACTGACCATTAGCAGGAATTATAATTTATGGCACAAGGAAGGGTAACATCACATCCACGTGACAATCTGTGTACTGTCATATCTTTTTCAGCGGGACAGACTTCCTTGAGTTTTCAGAGTTTACCGTCCACATTTATCTGATGTAATGCCTTCAGGAATAGCCTGTGGATACCATTTTCTCTGAATAGAATAAACGTCAGCTTTCAATGATCGTTTGTCATGCATTAGAGAAATAGCCACACCTATAGTAGCTATTTGAGCCAGGATGGTCCGGGGTGTGTTTCTGGCTGCCTGCTGCTGTCTATGGGACTCTGCACAGACCCCAGGACGCTTGCGCTGGTTTCCTGTCATTGTTGTTGGTGGAAGAACCCCCCCCGTCCGCCCGTCATCTTTAATCCTCTTCTCAACCCCCTGGCCTGCACTTTCAGCAGCTCGTAGCAGGACAGTAAAACTACAGCTCAGAGGTTAGAGGCATCGCTGTGTGTCTGAGCAAAAGTAGCAGCTAAATGCCTGCGATGAACAGGATATATGATGACTAAAATGAACATAGGTTGAATAGTCGTTCCAGCGACAGACACTGAATCATGAAAGTAAACAGCGTCTCCAGCTGTGTTTGTTGGTTTGCTTATCATTAAAGCCATTGGGACAAAGCCAGGTATTGTTCTGGCTCTGTTTGGGTAAAGGAGTATGTGTCATTGTGTTTGTCTGCTCAGATATACTTCATAATTCAATCTGATGGTTGCTTGATGTTCTGCTCGTACACTAGGTTTGGACATGTGCTGCATTTGTATTTGTTTTTTGGGGGTGTTTTCATGTTAGTGTGTGTGTGTGTGTGTGTGTGTGTGTGTGTGTGTGTGTGTGTGTGTGTGTGTGTGTGTGTGTGCTTGCGCATGTGTGCGTGCGTGTGTGTGTCACCCTTCCCTTCCCTGCTCTTTGTTGATCGTCGAGCTGTGCGTTTCAGGGGAAATGAAGGGTGTAAGGGGCTTCATTGTTTTTCAACTCAAAGATTTGTGTATTTTATAAGTAACATGTTTCCCTGCACCTTATTTGTTTATGAGAAAGTATGAAAATAGAGATGATAGAAAAGAAGAAAAAAATTATTATTACAGGCCAATGTTGCAAATCAATCCCCAGGCCTGCAGTATTAACCCAATGGCAACATTGGATAAGCATAGCTGTATGCATCAAGGTACTGACTAAATCAAATATCACCGAAACACATCATTGATAATGTTTATTTAATCTACGTCGAAATAACCAAAACCAAAATTTTTTTCAGATTCATCCAGATGTCTTAAAAGCCACATGCAGCGGTCAGACTCTCTCTATTTAGTTGGCACCCCCCTATTTACACAGTAATCTGTCGAGTTTGTTTTTTAGTAACCACCCCCCTACATGTATGTATATTATGGGCGGGAACCTCAAAGCAACTCATGACACAATACTATCACAAAATGTCGCCCAAGATAACAAGACAGTATCGGCAGTGTTTTACCAGTTTCAGCAGTCACGCACAAGTCATTACAACACCTGTTTAACAAAGAGGTGAGGAAAACATAGAAAACAATGAAAACATACTTACTATACCAAAGTGCATAGAGTATTTGCCTTTTTGTAAGTATTTCGTGGCCGTTTCTGGCTTTATATCAGCAGACAGTGGAGCGATGACAGGAAATAAGGGGAGAGGGAAGAGTGGGGAGGACGTGCAACAATGGTCGGCAACCAGACTTCAACCAGAGACATCAAGATTTTATGGTCAGCGTTTTAAAACTTTATAGGCCACCAGGGCAACCCAGTATTAGTTTCATACTGTTTCATAAGTTCATATATACTATTGTTTAAATGTCAGATGTCATAAACTGTAACGTTTTAAGCAAAGAAAGGAGTTCTACATCACAAGTGAACATTATATTGCTCTATTGATTAGGGGCAGAACAAGTAACCAATGATATGTTGTCTTTTTGCAAATCACAGCACTCTTAGTGAAACTTTTTAGTGACGTCCGTCAAAACAACAGCACTTACTGTCCTGTCCCTGCAGCCAAGACCACTGTGGCCTAGGTCAGGGGTGGAACCTGTGTGTGTGTGTGTGTGTGTGCGTGCGTGCGTGATACTGGACTGAGACTCCACAATGCCACATTCCAGTTCCCACTCCATTCTGTTGAAGGTTCACCACCCCGGGCGGACAATGAGCCGGAGGGCCGCGCCCTGCCGGGGGGGGCGGTGGAGGAGGAGGAAATGACTGGCTGCTCGCCCTGAAATAGACTCACCCCCTGCCATCCACCTCCTTTCGCATCGCACAAGACACAGATGCCATACAACCAAGACAGAGAAAATTAATGTACATTTTATGTACATTATGTTGAGATATTTCCTGTCCAGCTAAGAGGGACAAGCCTTTTGCAACTCATCGTTTTACATTTTATATGCACTGAGAAAAATAACAAAAGGCATTTTCCAGTCACCCAAGGAGAATCCATCACACAAGAAAATAGATTAGATAGACATGTTTCCACTAACAGTAGCCTTAATAATGCAACACAACCACAGGGCAGGTTGTGATTAAAGGGCACAACTTTTTCTTGGATGCTAACACTCAATCTTTTGTCCCTGCTAACACATTTGCTTCATTTAGCATTTAGAAACATTTAGGGAAATGTACACAGAAGAAGAGCTACATGAGGAATTTCCTTTAACCTTTGGCTCATTCTTGAATTACAAGAGTGTAGCGTCTATGATTAGACATATTATTTGTCCCTGACTGAAAAGCTTACACAGCACTGGTTATGTAATAAACCACTGATGTTTAACGATTGCTTGTATGCCACAGTGGAAAATGCAATGCTGAGTGTGACTACATCATGTTGTCACTTCTGCTTGAGTTTAACAATGAGGCTCTGACGCCTTTCCCTCTTTCTCACACTGCAGCGCTCTGTGTGTTTGTGTGTGTGTGTGTGTGTGTGTGTGTGTGTGTGTGTGTGTGTGTGTGTGTGTGTGAAAGGTGGGAGAGAAACTTGTGTTAGAGGTTGTTGAGCTGATGCTGATTTCGTGTCTGCAAGGGTGGAGGGTCGGGGACAGGAAGACTGGCCCAAGGAGATAACACTTGTTGACTGTGATAGGATAAAACTGACTGCAGGGTGGACGAACTAAAGATGGAGACCCTTGAGGAAAGGCAGACCCTACTAGCTCTATTTTTGAAAGATCTTTAAAGCGATGGCGAGGCCTCCCTGGTAAATAAGACCACTCCACTTGGTCTTACCAGGGCCTAAAGAGGCTATTGTAATAGGAACCCTCAGCAGAACCTTTCTTTGGTGTCTTTTGTAGAGCCAGTTTGTCCCATCCTCAAATGGTAGGGGGGACAGTAGGGTGCTTTGTTCCCCCCTCCGCCTGCCTCGCAGCTGGCTCAATGGTCCAGCTTGAAATCCAACACCCCCGTCCTGCCTGAGAGAGTGGTGCGCTCCATACACTCAAGAGCACAAAACTTGTGCTGTGGTGGTTAAAAAGGAAGCAGGTTTACATCAAGCATTTATTGAGTCTGTTCTTAAGGCTGTTAATCTCTGTCAAAAACTACACATGACAATCACAAGGACCGGGCAGGCCAATGATTTGTCACGTCACTGAGTAACTGCAGTGCCTGGCACCGTGTCACTTTAGCGGTTATTCTTTACGCTGATCAAACGGGCCAAAGAAGTCACGGGGGAGCTGCCCTCTGTTATTAGAGCGACACGAGGGATGAAGTAAGCAGAAGGAGAAAGAGTGATACATAAAGAGAGGCTGCTTTAGAATACATGTCTGCATGCACAGAGCAGTGTGTGACAGGTTTCAGTTGATGATTTGCAGGACTCGTGAGTTTATCGGACGTTAGACGGTTAAAATATGTCAGTGAGGTGTTGTGTACATAATTATGGGAAATTTCGGCATGTGATCTTTTTTTTCTTTTTCTTTTCCTGGGTATGTGAAATGTGAAACAAAACGAATAGTTGAGTCGGGACCCAGAGCTGTGCAGGAGGCCTACATTAATAGATGTCCTACATATGTTCTCATGTAGTTACACATCAGTCTGTTGGCAAAGCATGGGGAAAATATGAAGAATATGAAGTAACTGGCAAGTTGAGTGGCAGAGCTGCAGCCTCACACTCTCACAGACTGCTCCCTCCATGCCAGAGACTGAGTCGCTCGCAGCCCCAGTGCTCCTCTGTCGAACAGAATCAGCAGAAAAGCCTGACAGATGCAAATCTCCAGTGACTGAGTCAGGGGGTGATAAACATGATGGATGGATATTATGGAGGTAGTTAAGTCTTTTAATTCTCACTTAGAGGGTTTAGAAGATGCAAATCAATCAATCTGGCTTGTGGCACACTCACCCGTAGGCCCCTCGAAGGCAGAAATGAGGCTCCTGTGCTTTTTTCTTTTTGCAGCAATACATATATATGCTGACAATAGATACTTTTTTAAGATGCTAGCGGCATGGCTCTGTGGATGGCAATGCCTGTCTGTTGGTCAATCCACCACTTTGGTCCAGATTGAAATATCTTAACAACTATTGGATGGATTGCTATGAAATGTTTTACAAATATGTACGCTTCACAGCGGATAAATTCTGCTGATTTTAGTGATCCTCTGACTTTAACGATAGCGCCAACATGAGGTGGTGTAAGATAGTATGAGCATTAATTTGAATAATAAGCAATAGCTAGTAATCTCAAGCAAAGATTTTCCTAAAATCCTATTATACTGGATTTGAAAAAAGCAAAAAAAAGCTCCCCATACATGCTGCACAGAGGAGTTGCAGCAGCTGCGTCAAAGAGGCATGTAAGTTGAACTTTGCCTCTGTATCTTATCTATTGATAATCGCAGCTTCCTGAGGAAAACCAGAACCTAAGAAGTCAGAAGTCTAAAACAGGGTTACATTGACCTCTGGGTGGGGAACCTGTGAACTCTCAAAAACACAATGATAAACTGTGTGCTGTAGCAGCAGATGCAGTGAGATGCAGTGAGACAGCTTCAGTGTGACTCGTGACTGCGTTTTGAGAATATTAACACCGGCCCTTGTTTTGTTTCGGAGTAATTGGTATTCAAAGCAATTGCTTACTTGTATTTGCTAAATAATTAAAGTCTGTGCAGGGGAGTTAGAAACTACACTAGCTGTCTGAAACTGTACTTAAAGAAATAAGAGGCTTAACAGCAGCAGCCATTATAGTGAATACAATGGGTACAATAGAGAGAGAAGTGTCTCAGTGAAAACAAATATGATGCAATTCTACTTTCTACACGACAGGAATAGGTTTCACTTTGTTTGGACTGTCCAGTGTTACTTAACTCTGTATGCAACATATTATTAGCTCAGTTGTAAAACTCAGCTGATGGTCAGTTTAAGTTAAGAAACTTTTAAGGGGTTTGTCCACATTTTGGAAAATATTCCTAGACGTTATTTTGTTAGATGAGAAGATCAATACTCTCTTTCCTATTGTGTAAAATCTTCCTCTCGGCCCAGAAAAACAGCGTTTCGAGATTGAACACACTCTCTCAGTGACACAAATTTTCCTTTTAGGAGGGAAGAATGAACAGGAACTGTTGACACATCTTCCTTCAATATGCTTCCCTCTACGCTTGCTCAACTTCCCAACATGAGAGAGAAATTTAAATACTGAACACACCCAAACACATGCACAAAAACACAGATGCACACACACACACACACACACACCATGATGGGAAAGGAGGCTTTCATTAGATAGCATGTAGAGGATGAAATGGGAGCAGGGAATAAAATAACTGTATTTGACATCTAATAAAAGAAGCCCGGCATCAACAAGCCACTCTTAAAAATGATGGCTAACGTGACCACGAGTCATATCTGATACGCATTAGCTGTTTTTCCCTGTAAACAGTCAGAAATAGTGATAATGAAGATGGTTTGTGGTATTTGAGCATGCCAAATAAGATTTCATGCCACAGTGAGTGTGACTCATATTATTTGCTTGATGGTCCCGGAATCCTTTTTTTCATTATTTGAAAAAAATCAAAATGAGTCGATGATTTTCACAGCCTAACAACCAAACTAAATCTGAGGAAGCACCACAAGCAGATGAATTAAGAAGGGAAGTACTCTAAACAAAATAAAGAGCTGACCTCAGGGCAAAGCTAAGCCTGTCTGCAACAAGTATTTAGTGGTACTCTTGTAAAGCTTTGTAAGTTAGGGAACACAGATTTGTGTGTCATTCAACAGCAGATAAGTTCAGTATGAGTGTATGTGGAGGAGTATTATGTTGTCAGTTTGTTATTTACAGAACGTCCCATCAACGTTCTGCGATTGTATCTTTGATGTGCCCAGTTTATTTGCAACTGGCAGCTGTGTTTGTCAGATTTCTGCTCTAACGTTGCGGAGAACTTACATTGTATTTGTTGTTACTGCATGAAACACACACACACACACACACACACACACACACACACACACACACACACACACACACACAAACACACACACACACACACACACACACACACACACACATTTGACAAGTAGTGGGTCCTTGGTTCCTCTCCTGGCTTGTGTGTGTTCAGCAGATTCCACAGATTACAGACCCTCGTGGAGATTCTTCAGCCCTCCACTCCTCTCCGACACAAACCCTCCTCTGTTGTCCCTGCCAGAGCCTCTCTCTCCCTGCAGAGGGACGCTTAACGTCAGCCAGAGCACACGATGAGTGTCAGAGAGTCTAGTGAGAGTCTACTCAGTGTTTCATCTGCTTTCGGGTGTCTAACACTGGGCACATGAACTGAGTAATGATAGATCATGGAGTGTGTTACAGAGAATGAGAGCTCCCTAAGTTCTTGCATGAATCTTTAGTGCTTTACTCTGCCATCACAGATAAAGTTGAAGACAGAAAGCTCTGTGAGTTAAAGCCAGAGGGCCCTATCTTGCACCCGGCGCAGCACAAAGCCCGACGCAAGTGTCTTTGCTAGTTTAAGACCGACACAGTTGTCAATTTCCCGTCCAGAGGCCGCGTCGTTTAAATAGCAAATGCACCTGCGCCCATCTTTGCGCCCATTTGCGTGCTGGTCTTACAGGGAGGTGTGTTCAGGTTAATTCGACGTATTGCTATCTTGAGGCAGCGGGAAGTGATCGTGCCATTGACCAACAAAAACCTGGTCTAAAGTCAATAGCGAAGCATTTCATTGTTATTTTAATAGTGAATTAGTAAAATGCGCCTAGGCTCGTGCACAGCGCGCGCACACTATGCTTGTTACACACACACAGGGAAGCACAGCAGCACACAAACATGCAAAAGATTACAAATAAAAAGATTACTGTGCACATCTGCCATCATAATAGCAATGTGCCAAGGTACAAACGCGCCTGGCTTTTAAAGGGAATGGGAGATGACACTCTGATTGGTTCATTGCATGTTACGCCCAAAACACACCTACGAATTAATGAAGACACTAAGTACCACACTTTTGAACCATGCGCCCGGCGCACGGACCCTTTTTTCCGCCGTCAAACTAGCAAAAGTGGATTTGGACACGCCCTAAACGCACCTGCGCCATGCGCTTCACGCCGTGTGCTTAGATCGTTAAAATAGAGCCCATAGTGCGCAACTATTTTATATTAATGATCGTCCGTTACATTCAAGCCATTACCAAATGAGTTGATACAAAGCTAATTAAGACTATCAGCTCCACAAAACTCTCTCTGTATTTCTCAGTATGGCTTTATTTACAAAACGGCGACTTTCGCATCGGTGCGCGATCATCGAAGGCTTGTATCATGTGGATGCACCGACAGTGTTGTTGTCATTACTTAGAATTCCTCATGTGGGCGACAGAAACTACGCACTATAGTTTTAATTCCAGGCTTTCAGAAGAGAGAATGTCAGTAATAAGAACAAACATTAAGCTAAACCAACCATTAACAAAAAAGAATGAAAGACAGTCTGTACTTTGGATTTTCATTAAAAGGACTCGTAAAAGAAGGTGGTTTCACTTGAAGTTTGGGTGTAACACTTGAGAAAGTGAAGGACGTGCAATCAAAGACAATCCCTTTTGTATAATCAGTTACCATTATGATGAAACTCTGGCTGTAGGACTCTTATCAGGAGCACATCTGACCTGCAGCATAAATGTTCAGCACACACTCCAGCAGCTCAGCAGGCTCTTGATGGACACAAAGATGAACAATCTGCATGATGATGAGAACAGACTGCTGTTAGCCTTACATGCCATTACATTTTATGTTTTGTATATCTGAGCAAATGTGCGACACTGTGTTGTATTTTCCATTATGTTTTTATTCGATGCCATTACACATATGAGAACCTGTTTTGAAGGAAGTTTAAAGGAATACTTTCACATTTTGGTTTCATGCTGAGAGTTAGATGAAAAGATTAATACCACTCTCCTATTTGTCCAGTATATAGTATATATAGAAGTAGGGCAGGGCCCGTTTAGATTGGGCCGATTTCTTGACGTTCTCGAGAACCGCTCATCTGATCGACTGCACACTTGGACTTTGGTCCTCAGCAATATATAGTGTATAATCGATTGGATTAATATTTCTTCACAATGCGAATGACAGTCATACATGTACACAGGCATAGTTATGGAACATCAAAAATCCGAAAAGGTTACTTTTTCCGGCTTAGTCCAGAGATGCTCTGTCCCAAATGTGGTGAAGATCGCTTAGAAGGAGTAGGAGGAGTAGCGAAAAAACTGATTTTTAAAAATGGCAGAGAATCTATCTAGACGCAAATGGGCGTGGCTTTTATGGATAGATCCTTCTGGATCCATAGAATCCAAGTTAAATTACGTTGGAAGGAAATATTCTTAATAATTAATTAATAAAGTCTTTCTTAAGAAATACAGTTTCCAGTTCCATGTAAATGTCATTTGGAGCCACTACAAAGTTTACAAAGCGTGTTTTTTTCCCCGGATGCCTTACTAAGAGAAAAAGGGAAAAGTTGATTCTTCGCATCTGGTTGGGTGTTAGCTTAGAACACTGCAAGTCTTAAATAACAATCACTCATTGCTTGTGTCAAGTTGTAAACGAGAGAAAATGTTGAGTCAGTTATTATAATGACCACAATTGATTTATGTCCACTGATGTCAGTCTTTTATGTAGAAAGTGAGTCAGACTTATTTCTAGAGGTTGTTCATTGTCTTCGAGTGTTCAGTTGACAGATATGGAGGGAGTGTCAGGTCAGATTTGACCACACTGACAAAGATTATCTTGACCAGTGCTGCGTCTCCTGAGCTCTGTAGCTCCTGTATTTTGTATTTTCACCTCTTTGATGACAAAGCCATTAAACCCCCTTTTCTAAATAAAGAACCTGCTTCTTCCACACAGCGGAAGGGAGGTTCTGGGGTTGAGCTAGAGTTTTTTCCTGGATGACAATACAGCTTTAACTCTTCCTGCCATCCCAGAGTGGGACTGGACAGGACTGCATGGGGCGAGCGGAGGCGGTCAGAGGTCAGCGCCCAGTTTCCATTGTCCTCCTCGGGCCCTGGAGTGAGCAGGGCTGCGGACCACACCGGAACCGGTTCCTTCCTTATGGCCAAAGCAGCGCCAATCCCCCCCCCCCTCCCTTAATTCTCCACAAACCTTCCCAGCAGACCTCCAATCACATGCCTCCAAGACCCTCTTCCTTCCTGGCGAGCACTTTGGAGTCACGTGGAGTCAAACAGCGGCTTCAGTTTACACACAATTGTTAATAACATACTGCACAACACATCAGCATGCAGCAGCCACCTGTATGTTCAACCTCGGCTTTATATTCATGGTTAATGATTCACTGGAGCTCTCCGTAATCTTTGTGCCTCTTGTTCTTCCTGAATCCATGGTGGAGATATTTTTAAAATGCTAATGTTCTGGTTTATTGATGCATGTCACATAACAGTGTATTAACATACTGTATCTGTTTTTCTCTCTTCTGGGCTCTTCCAGGAGGTGTTGTGCGCTGAACTGCGGCCACGTCTCTGTGTGATCCAGCGAGGGCCAAACGGATATGGCTTCAACCTGCACAGTGAGCGGGCGCGTCCGGGCCAGTACATCAGAGCTGTGGATGAAGACTCTCCAGCAGAGAGGGCAGGCCTGCTGTCCAAGGACAGGATAGTACAGGTACTGTAATAAGTATGAGGATGCAGTATGGTGTAATAAAATAGACATTATTGTTCTGGTGAGTTGATCTTCTAGCTTAGAAACTCCTTGAACAGGCGGGCACATTTTTGTCTTATGTAAGAAGTGTTAATGTAAGTCCTTGGCAGTATTAGTAAGTATTTACTTTTCAACTTAATAGTTACAGAGTCATCTCTATGAGAAGTAACTGATTAGATACACAAGAATATCCGTCCTGATTAGTCTGCCATACTTCCGCTCTAAGCAGCCTGTATTCATTTTTTTTAATACTTGGATAAAAATAGAGAAGAATGGCGTGGTGTGTAATCAGGCCTCACCTATAAGGTATGAAAGAGAACGCTGTGTGAAAATGTACCCAAAGTACTGTCACAACTGTCAAAACAATTCCATGATCAATAAAAATACACAAAGCTATAAATACCAATTTAAAATGAGTGTTACTCCTGGTACACACTCATGTTACCTTGTAGTTGCATCATTGCCATCAATGATTGGATGCTGAATACCAGGTCTTCAAATATGGATTAAGACATTTCATACAGTTTTAGGACAAAATAGTACATAGTACAAAGTACATAAAGTATATAATATAAGTAATATAAGTACTAGTCTATATCCACGACGTTCCACTTCCGGGATTGCGCTGGTGCAGCCGGAAATTCCGCCAGATGTCCCTCCTTTCAGCCAGATGTTACCTTCCGCTTTCTTTGTGTCGGAATTTTAAACTTGGGTCGATTCATGTGGACTATGGTTAACTGCTCCTCAGATCTCTGCAGGGTAAATTCAACAGCTAGCTAAACTATCTGCCGAATCTGAGTTTTCTGTTGCACGACTAATACTACTTTTGAACGTACACGTTCCACCAAAACAAGTTTCTTCCCGAGGCTATTTTGCAGCAGCACCGTGCCTCTGTCTGGGGCAAAGCGCGCCCATGACGATTGTGATTGCCAATAAACCAGAGCACGTTTTTCTCCCATTCTGAATTGCTGTGTGGACTAGCCAGAACGTCCTCCTCAGCGCTGTGGAGGAAGGCCTAATGCGAGACTATATAAGTACAATCAGCCTGGTCTCACAGAATTCCGTGAAATGAGCACAAACTGTTAACACCGCATAACGTGGTGGTGGCATGGAATGTGTGAAAATTCTGTGAAAAACAATGGCAATGTAAAGTCCATGTGAAGATGACGTAGCATTAGGAGCAACTACGGTAGCGAGTAGTATGAAAGCCCGAAAATCCACGTAGGGAGGTTGGTTGGGATGGTGGATGGGTCAAACACAGGACTTTCACCCAGGAGACCGAGATTGTGTCCCATGTGTCACGTTTCCTAAACCCAACCGTAACCGTCCCGTTCTTCTTTTCCTAAACCCAACCGTCCCGTTGTTGTCCCGCGTGTCATGGAAACGTAAGCCCACCCACGACCTTTTCCTTAACTTAAGGGGCCGTGTTCATTTCACGGAATTCTTCAGTGGGGCCATCACGAAATTTTTTGCGATTCCGTGAAACTGACACAGATTTTGAGTTAAGGGGCATGTTCATTTCACGGAATTCTGTGGGATCAGGTTGGTACAATACATAGAAAAGGTTTTATTTTAAAACAGAAAAGTAATCTGACTTATCCAAATCCACCCCCAAAATATTCTCCAGTAGTATCAACTAGGCCTTCTGGTAGTCAGAAGTGGTCAGGTCTTTTTCCCAAAGTTAACTGTGTTTTCAGAGGATTGTGTTGTGAACTAACAGCCGCTGTGTGGGGTCTGAAATCCCCCAGAGGAATCTGGTGTAACTGTCACTGTGGGCAGCCTCACACTGGAAAAATCAGCTTCTTAACTGGTCTGGGGTCAGCTCTGCCCACCTCATTTTTTTTTTTTAGTGTACACTGGCAGAGAGATGTGATGTGTGTGTAAACAAAAACTAAAATTACAATGTGAATTCCTGCAATTTCCAGATCACAAAGTAAGATGTAAGATGCTCAAAATAAACTTCAGACAATTCTGGTGAAAACAGCAAGTGTGTCATTAAAATATTTGTTCAAAGTTCTGACGTTTTGAAAAATAGTCATTATGATACTGTTATGCTCAACAGCGACAACATTTTGAGCTAATGTATGAGAGACACTGCTGTACCTTTAAGCCTACCATAGGCCACATGCCCACATTTGTATTGTCCTCTAATAGACCATTAACAAAAACCTTGTGGTTGGAATATCATGCAACCAACCATACATCCACTTATTCTTTAGCAGAAGCAGAAGACACACAATGAATTTGTCTAATACATTATTTCAACACATGGTTAAATCAGAGCTAATGAATAATGATCCTTCATTCTCTAAGTGAATGATGATAAGAACTAGAGTGAAATGGAAAGGAAGAATAAGAGGAGAAGGAGGACAAAAAGAGGACAGAGGGATTAAAAGTGCCATAGAGATTGGGGTCTGTAAGAGAGTCTAGCGAGGGCTTTCCAGTCCCCCAGAGGGCCCCAGACAGCCACACCACCCACTGAGGAGCGGGGCTTTGTGGGGAGCGGACAGCCATTGTTACTGCTGTTACTGGCCAAGCAGCTATTGTCCAGCTTCCTCCATGGGACTGGCTTAGACGTGCAGGTCCACCCTATGACCTACACACACACACACACACACACACACACACACACACACACACACACACACACACACACACACACACACACACAGACAGACAGACAGACAGACAGACAGACAGACACACACCCTTCGAGACATTTCTCACATGCTTTCCCATGGTGATTTTATTCTAGAACACTCAGCTGGTGTGGGAGTGAGCCACCTGACATGTTGAGTTAAAGTACCACATGTAAACATGGTGGTAAAAGTCGATTTAAAGAACAAAATGAAAAGAAGAAATATTTTTTGGTATTGAGCATGTTATTGTTTTGCAAGTTAGTGGTTGAAAGAATGTGTGTGTGCATGCGTACGTGCGTTTTCCGTGCAGGATTTCCTGCCCTGGAGACAAAGTGATAATATTGAGAAAGAAATCCTTGACAGTGATAAAACAGTTTGTTCACTTCTCTGGGAACAAAGACAAGACAGCTCCCTTCCAAAAAAAGAAGAAGAAACAATAGCAACTTTTTATTTATTTTGAAGTTTAGTTTAGTTTATTATAGGATCCCCATTAGCTGTGCCCTTAAGCACAGCTACTCTTCCTGGGGTCCACATTTAAAAACATACATCAAACATTACAGTCCACATAATTTAACACATTTAAATACACACATGAAACATTACGCAGGATTGATTGGAAAAGCCAGGGTAAAAAAAATAAAAAAATGTTCTCCTCAGGTGAACGGTCTGTCAGTAGAAGGGAAGACACATTCAGAAGTCGTGGCCGTCATTAAAGCCGGTGGGAGCGAAGCACGTCTGCTGGTGGTGGACCCTGACACAGACGCCTACTTCAAGAAGTGCAGAGTGGCCCCCACCTTGGACCACCTCACTGGTAAGAGGAACCACACACACACACACACACACACACACACACAAAACGATTTCACCATCAAGAGGCAGCACAAGTTCAACTGCAGTCGTCTGGCAAGGACGGAGTGAATGACTGCAATTAGCTCGTAATGTTTCACTCCAGGTTCATTGTCAGTCGCAGTTATAGACATGTTGTAGACACTAGAAGCCGCCTCCTCCTGTCCTCCTCTTAACTCTTAACAGATTAGAAGTCTGTCACACAGTTGCTTGGCTCTCTCCTCCTTAAATTCTTTCTATCTCTCTCTCTATCCCGCATGACTTTTTTTTTCCTTATCTTTCTGTCCCTGCCAAGAAACGCAGACAGAGACAGAGACGCTGAGCCACTTCCTGCCCCCCAGTCCTGTGGAGAAAGTTAATCTTTTAGACATAAATAGATCAGATCAGACAGATCAGAGTAACAGTGTTGCTTGTGAAAGGCTCCAATGCTGATCTTTCTCTCTCTCGCAAAGGTTTAATATCTCAACGCAACCTCACACAAAAAAAAAAAAAATTCGAAAAACGTCACCTTTTTGCGATTTTCTGGATGTTTCAGCTGCATCCCGTGGCCTTAATCAGCAGATGAAGTTTGTTCAGTTGTCATGGAGACCTTAAGTGTGAAATTTCAGTCCTATGATAACTCCATCCACTGATGAAGGCCACGAGATTTTGGAGCCCCGAAAGCTCCAAAAAAACATCCCATAAGAGGATCATTGTCTAGACTTCTTTGTCAAACAGATTTTTCAAATGTCATGAACTTTCAAGATCAATAAATGAATACATGACTGATTCAAGGGATCCTCTTTTTGCGACCGTCTCTCCAAATCCACAAACAGGTCAGATATGGTAATCCCAGGAGCTGGTAGGGGATTCAGTGCCTTGCTCAAAGGCACTTTGACATGACGCAGGTCCTGGTATATCTACCACAGCCTCCAGGGGGAGCCCTAGTACAGCCTGTGATTTAGTTTCTGTGTTTGAGGGCTGTCCCTCCACAGAAAAAGATCCTCAGGCAGGTTGTGAGTGTGTGTGTGTGTGTGTGTGTGTGAGTGTGTTTGAGTACCGCTCAGATGCCTCATGTAAACATGCTGCTGCCAGTTGTTGGCATGGCAACAGTTGGAGAATGGGGTTGTGGGAGGGGGGAGATGCAGCCCTCTGTATCCGAGACAGAGGAAATAGATTTTTCTTCCGTTAATATTTGTCGATGTTTTAAAAGAATGTTTCCATTTATGAATAAATTAGGTAGATCTATCGGTAAGCATGTGGGTGACTTGTCCTGTGTTGTGTACTTTTGTGCGATGAACCACATAGGGGCAAAAGAGAAACTGAACTGCCTTCACTGAATGAGAGGCAGATGTTTCATAATTTCCTGGACTCTCAAACCCTCCAGTGTTTCAGTCAAAGATTAAAAACTAATAGATTCCAGTGAGGTGTTTCCCAGGTAACTGCCTGCACTTCACATGCTGCCCACTCAGAGGGCACCTGCCTTCAGTGACTTTTAACGTCATCTCACTCATACAGCCTCTCCCTGATCAGCCCGGCTGGCCAGCAGCTTTGTTTGGTTTCCAAGGCGCTCACTCCAAGTGGCCTCTCAGCCTGGAGCTGGAGCTGTATTGGGACTTGGAGAGGCTCCTCTCAGACTCAGGGGCACAAACACACACAGAAAAGACCTGTGGAGGACTCTAATCTCAGATTAAGTCTGGAGGGCCGGCTGCTATCTCCAGTAATAATCATCACCAGCTAGAAACACTTTTTCAGCTGTGCGGAGGATCAGAGGGATGGAAGGTAAGAGATGTGTCGGACCTCTGTGATGAGTTACCACATCTCAAAAATGAGGTTTGTGTTCAAACATGGCTATATGCCAATGAGGAAAAACTGCAAGGAAACTTTCCACTACAGCTATCTGGTATGTGGAGAGTCTGTGGATGCATTGGAGGATGGGGAGGAGGATGAGGGGAGGTATAGAGCACCAGGAGGAGCCCCATCTCATAGAAGATGAACCATCTGTGAATAATAGATGATCTGCTCACACTTGCGCTATGTAATAGAGTAAGTGTTGGTGGAATGAAAGGTGAGCTGCAGAGAGACTCTTGATCTAGCAGAGGGGAGCTGATGGTGCAGGACTGAAGGACTGCAAGTATCATGACATGATATGAGTCCTGACAGACAGGGGAAGAGTTGTATTTTTGGGGTCCAATGACTGATTCTTGTGTCATTTTCATGCCTACAGGTCCGCTGCCTGAGCCTGTGATTAACGGAGGAATGGAGGGGAAGGTAAGATTACACCAACAGCAAATATATCACAGAGACAAATTATGCAGGATGACACTAAAAAGAGTGTAGAGCTATCATTTGGTTTGGAGATCTGCTTTAGAGTGAAGACCAAAAGTGGGATTTAAACTTTGAAGTGTGTGAAGAGCTGTCGGTCGCCCACAGCAGCAACTTCCCTCTTCTCTGAAGGAGCCTCTCCTTCCTGACAGAGAGGAGGACAATAATAGTTCTGCTTTGAATACTCTGTAGCTCTTCGTATGGCACACAGACCAGCAGGCCAAGGTCACACAGGGTTCCAAAGAAACACGTAGCATTTTGGCATTCAGGTGTGGTTTGCCACATCAGAGAACTGAGACGCTGGCGAAGTGAGTTATTAATCACAGAGACGTGTACTCGACGGACTTCCTGTGATTGTCTAACCGTTCTGGCATTCATTGTATGGTGCTTTGAGGAAAACCACACCCAGCTAGTACTCCATTAACTTTAAATTATTTGAAAATGTTGAAGGACATATTGTGTATACAAAATAAAAATCCGCCAGTAGATGAAGTGGCTTGACCCAGAGTTTATAGCGTTTTGTATAAAAGGTATATTAAAACTAGAAGCAATGAAGAATGTAGCAACTTCATGTTAATCCTGCTGACGTATTTGGGCGTAATCCCAATGAGACACACTGGCCACCACTTACTGTAGGAGGCAAGTGCACTTACTCACAGACTTAAAGGAATAGTTTGACATTTTTGGGAAATACGCTCGTTATATCTTGTTTGTTGAATCTGTACAAAAACTGAAGTGGAACTGTGTGTTCAGAGAGAATGAAAGCGAATTTCAGAGGCAGCGCGATTCCATACAAAGTCAATTGTAGGATTCAGTTAGACACAAAATAACGGCAAGATGCGTCTGCGCGATTTGAAAATGTTTCAACGTGAAAGAAACAATCTTGCCTGTCCTGGAGCTTCATGGTGTGCTTTTTGGTTAGATGCCTGAAATGTGAAAACATCTAAGTATCATGAACTTTTGTTTGCCACAGAGCTTATTTTCTGCTATAATCCAAAAGCCAGTTGAAAAAAATCCCATTGGCCTTTTTGTCGAGGGGAACCAGGCCGATGCCAACTTACGGTTTAACCTACAAAAGTGCGTCATCTCTGCAACACTATTATATGCTTCATAAACCTACAGGGACGAGAACAAAAAAGGAGAAAGACTGGAGGGAAATAGCAGAAAGAACACCCAGTCACGCTCCCACTGGCACGGTCTGCGCGTCCGTTTCTAGCTTTACATCACAGCTAACGTTGTACACTTGGTACATTAGCTGTTTGGCGAATAAATACCAATGAACAGCGGCGGTCAAATCACACGAATGACGCAAGGCGAAAATATGTTTCACTTTTTGTTTGGACAAACCTTAAAAATGACAAAAGACTATTTTGTTATGGTTATGTGACAGATATATCTTGGTTCTGAGACTCCAGGATGTTACTGCTCTCAGCCAAGAAATAGTCCGACAATAAAAGCCTCCGCAAAACACAAAATTGTTGTTTTTATACTTTTTTTTAATACACAAACAACTCATAAGAAGTTAGTTGGAGTTTTAGAGGTGCTGGTGAGTGCATTTTGTTAAACGTAGTTGTTGCTAAACTAAGCTACAGTAAGTGGCTGCAGGCTGTAGCTTCATATTTGAAATACAGACGTAAGAGTGGTATAAATATTCTCATTTAACTCTCCACCAGAAAGAGAATAAGCTTATTTCCCAAAATGTCAAACCATTGCTTTGAAATCCTGTACTGTATAGTCCAACAAACACAAGCTTTATGTATGCGTGTGTGCTTTTCTAACCTCACAGGAATGCTTTTTAAGTGTCTCTCATGTTACCAGAGTGTCTTGTTCCCAGGTGGACACGCTAGACTTGGATGTAAAACAGTGTTGATAAGAAAGAGATAGTTCCAGACTTGTATGAGGACACTAAAACACCAACTAAAAGAATCTATTGTGCCAACCGTGGCTGCCTTTCGCTCAGGCGTTTGGCCAAACACGCAAGGGCAAGTGAAGCCTGACCGGGGCTTCCCGTAGCTCAGGGACAGTATGTGCAGCAGTAAAGTTACATGAGGGAGGTGGGGGTGGGGGTGCCAGAGGTCAGGGAGAAGTCGTGAGGTAAAAGATGCGGTCTTTAAAGGGTGGTGGGTTGGGGTGGGTTCAAAATCCATTTTGTTTGACAGGAGACATTAATACTGAGTTTACAGGAACTTAAAATACCTCTTCCTGCAACCTTTGCAACTCATTCAAACTAATACAAAACGCTGGGGGCAAGAAATAATCTGAATCAAATGATGAGCAATGCAACCAGGTAGAGAAGCAGGATGAGTTTCTCAAATTTCACCAGTCACCACTCTTACAAAACAAAGTTTAAACTGCTTTTGCTTTCTCTCCGAATATATTCCAAATCCCACAGATGTACTAAATACCTCTTATTTGTGATTCCCACATCACTAAATTAGCAGACGTGTTTGACCGTAAAAACACTAAGAAGGAAGCTCAAAACACACCATTGATTTGTCTTACTTATTTACATATACTTCCCAATATTTATCTTTTCTTAAACTAATTATGTGTTAGAGAAACACTTCATAGGTGCCTCTACCTAAGGTACACATGTACTCAATAGAAAAACCCAACTCAAATCCAAGGTTGCCCCCTTGTGGTGAGGTCTGGTGCTGCACCAAGGCTGGGGAAAAAAAAAAGAATAGTTTTCCAATCACACTTGTTGAAATGTACAGTGATATGACTGCCTTGTAAATGTTGACCATGTTAATAAATGTCTATATTTGTATTTGTATTGATTTGATAGTATAATAATGAAGTGATGCTGAATCTTTGTGTTCCCAGGTGAATGGTAGAGGGGCCAAAGAGGCAGAGAGGGACTCGACGCTGTCAGTCAGTCCTTCTCCATCCAATGCCTCGTCCAACACCTCGCTCACAACCCCGCCCGCTAACACCCCACCTGAGGTACGTCTCAGGAAATGTCCTGCAGCACAACAACTTTATATGATTTTTTTTTTTTAAACAAACATAATGTAACATAATTTGTTCCTGTTTCTCATCAGAGTTTCATCGCAGACGCCATCCCAGCACTCAACCTGTCCCTGCAACAGGTCAAAGAGCGCGCCCACCAGAAACGCTCCAACAAGAGAGCCCCGCCCATGGACTGGACCAAGAAAAATGAACTCTTCAGCAACCTATAGGACACCTCAGCTCACCACACACACACACACACACACACACACACACATACATTTACACACAGATTTTATAGTGATTACAAAGAGACATCATAAAGATATTTTTTATTGTCATGACATTAAGAGCAGTTTAACTACTGGCATCGGACAAATCAAGCCTGTAAAATATAGTATTCTTTTTATTATTACTCTTCATGTTATTATAAAACAGATATTATATATGTATAATGTGCTACTAACAATGAAAAATGCATATGCCAATGAGAGAACTGGACCATGTTGACAATGTGTGTGTGTGTGTGTGTGTGTGTGTGTGTGTGTGTGTGTGTGTGTGTGTGTGTGTGTGTGTGTGTGCGTGTGCGTGTGTGTGTGTGTGTGTGTGTGTGTGTGTGTGTGTGTGTGTGTTGGTGTGGGTGTGTGTGTGTGTGTGTGTGTGTGTGTGTGTGTGTGTGTGTGTGTTGGTGTGGGTGTGGGTGTGGGGGGGACCCTGACAGTCCCTGCTGGCCAGAGTCTGGTGCCTGTGGAAACCAGGAGGAGTTGATCGTTATGCTCAGTTTATGGCAGTGCTCCTCTGTCTGCTTATCTGTCTTCTTTCTACTAACACTTAAAACATCATAGTGTCTTCAACAACTTGAGTTAAACCAACCCGACAATCAGTTAATTAATATCTCTAGTTTACCTTTTTATTAGTTTGTTGGGATCAAACATCTGACTTTCAGTTTACACGTTAAAGCCTAAAACTTCCTCACTGATGGCTTTAAACTGGAAAGAACTGTTTTAAATATGGTTCTCTTATGTATTGGTTATGTCTCTCTCATGTATATTTTTTTTTACATAAATTCCACTCTCTGAATTGAAAACGAGTTCAGCTTAATCGTTTCTTGCAACAGTACTATCCACACTTTGTCTGAATACATGATATCATCTTTTATTAAATGTGAACTACAGTTTATTATGAGTAACTTATACCGCGCTCACTTTGCTATCCCGTCCACTGTGAATGGCTGTTCAGTTCACATATGGAATATTTTTATTGCTCCTGGAGAAATGAGATTTTTACACATTTCTATCAATGTCTTAAAAACCATAATTATGTAACTTTGAGATGATGTATTTCTAAAAAATGCCTGTGCTTCACTAGATTTATTGCATTTGTCCACTATTGAGAGTAGGGATTTTTCTAAATGAATGATTTAATTATATGAAGAGTTTTGTTGTAGCTTATGTGTAAGAGGTAAGCAATTGCTATACTGTAATAAATCGGTCATCACATCAACATCATCCAGTGAAGTTGGTTTTTATTCAGTTTTGTGAGAAAAAAAAGTCTCTGGCATGCTATAGAAACTTAGGCCAACGTGTGTGTGTGTGTGTGTGTGTGTGTGTGTGTGTGTGTGTGTGTGTGTGTGTGTGTGCGATAGTACTTCCGTTTTTCATGAAAAATATTTTTTGCTCAATAATTCAAAAGGCAGAAAGGAAAATAGTGAAATATGATAATAATCTCTGAATGTGGCAATATGTTGTTCTACACAGTTCATCTTACAGTGATGCATGGTATCATAACTTGCTTTATCAAACAATAATATCCACACACAGCACTACATATATGTAGTATGTTGGTCAATACTGCATATGTAATTAAAAGCATTGCATCAGAGATTTAATTAACTCTGCACATTAATCTTTGCAGTCATTTAATAATCCGAACATTTAACTGATATGAACACGCTTCATATGAACAAAGCCCAGTGCAACAAGTTTGAACTTCACTGTGTGTACATGTTTCTGTACAGATGATTGGCATTAAAGCAGCTACAATCACTACTAGGACAAAGTCGCTTATAATGATGAAACCATGCTTCGGTTAACATTTAGGGACCCTCATCATGCTACCGTTGAAGTTTGGTGATATTTTGAGCCTTTTTAGTGGTATAAATAGCGATTTGTTTTTACTTTCCCTGTGCCCCGAATACTAGCGTTGTAAGCTAATCAGCGGTCCGCGCTAGCTTCTTTCAAGCTACAAACACATTCGATTAGCATGAAAACATGTCCCAGAGAACGATCGAGTGGGTACACATCTGTTATTAACCCCTAGGTTCGTTTTGCACCCGAATTGTCCTTTAATTCACTGGCAAATTCTTTTTTCACAGGACTCATGCTTGCAGTTGAGTGTCTGTGCTCCTCTTCTGTCTTTCAACATGTCACTGTCTCCAGCAGCTGTCTCTTTCTATTGGCCTCGACCTTTCTGCTCCTCTGTTTTCCTTCTAGCCCTGCCATCACAATCACAGCTCACTGTCACACTCTTTGCTGCTCCCCTGTGTCTCGCTGGGATCATGAACATAATTGGACTTTATGACATGATGGACATCAGGGGTAAATTGGATAAAATGGTGACTGGGCATAGAAAGATAATAATGATGGTTGTTATAATTGGCTATTATGAGAATCCTGGTAACAGTGTGATTATGATTATAAGGATGATGTTCAAAGGTGTGTGTCATAATAACTTCAAAGCCAATTGCTGAGATAATGATGATGACATTTATCGTTGGATTAAAGAGCTGTCAGTCTTTTGGGGCCAGTTAATCCCCTTTATTGTGCAAATAATGTACAGCCACTTAGCTTAGCACAAAGACTGAAAACAGGGGGATACAGCTAGCCAATTTTATACAAACAAGACATATCTTAAATAGTAAGCAGAGGTCCTGGTACGCAAAGTTTATTACCTTTGGACAGAGCCAGGTTAGCTGTTTCCCCCTCTTTCCAGTCATTGTGCTAAGCTAAGCTAATGACCTGCTAGCAGTTTAGCTTTATATTTGGAATAAAAAGAGAGCGTTAATGATCTTCTCATCTAACACTGGGCAAAAAAAATCAAATAAGCATATTTCCCAGTAATAATATATATGAACTTGATATTGTGATACTACAACACATATCATCAACTCACAATATTCTTAAGATGTTGCTGTCATGTCACTTGAGTCAGCTTCTGTTGAGTCTGAAGACTACAAGTTTGAAAATAAAAAAAGAAAGAAGTGACCACTTATCTGACCTCGTCTCTTGCTTTATTAGCTGCAACTAGCATAACACACCCGAATCTCAGTCAAGTTGAATTGTGGGTAATGTAGGCGCCAGGTTTTAACAAGGAAGAGGAATGCGTGGAACTGTACATCTTAAGTGAAATGCTAAAATGGTGGAGTACTTTTTAAGCATTGACACTAAATAATTTCATTCATACATGAAAGGAAAAGAGGAAAGAATCCTCAAATAATAATCCTTTTTTCTTTTCAAACAGCAAGTAGCCTACACCAAATGCATTTTTATACATTTTATAGCTGACACTCCACACTCACACTCTGTTTCCTCACAACAACTGGACACACAATGGGCACAACTTCACATCTCTCCTTTGTGCTGCATTAGCACACCAAGCCACGAACAACATGATGATGACGTGAAGGAGGATGGGGGATGGTGACTTTAATAATTAAGATGATGAAGGGCAGGTGCGGGTCGTGCGCTGGACCTTCACAGCTGAGGTGCAAACACAGCCGGTTGCTAGGTAACAGTGTCTGCCGGGGGGTCCTTGTAAGGCCTGGAGCTGGGGTGAGACAAGGGGTTGACACAACTCTACCTTCAAACCCCACAGCATGCTAAAAATAGACATGTGTGTGTGTGTGTGTGTGTGTGTGTGTGTGTGTGTGTGTGTGTGTGTGTGTGTGTGTGCGTGCGTGCGTTTATGGAGAAAATTACAGACAAAAACAGCGAAACATGGAATAAGTGACATCAAGTGTACGGAGAAGGATGAAGGAGGAGATTTGGGGAAGGTGATACAAAGTCTGACGCATTAGCCGAGCGGTTCGTAAGGCTACTGTAATACGAGCTTCTTTCTGTCTGTCTTCTCTTAGAAAGCTTTATCCCCTTCTGCCTTACTTTCCTCATGCACACACTCTCACACTCACACACACACCATCTCCTTTTATAAAAATGTCCAAGGACAATCCTCACTATTAATAGGAAGTGTTGTCAACTGGCTCTGGAGAAATGAGACCTTCTGTTCAGCTAACTATTTTGGCGGTAGCCATGACCCCTTACCCTGTCAATTACAGTAATTTCCGAGACTATTAAAGAGAGACTAGTAAAAACTAGTTTCATATACACAACATAGACAACATATCTCTTTTCAATTAAATCTTTACTGTTGTGTCAAAAGAATCTCAAGACTAACCATGAAATTAGTTTTTCTTTCTTTTATAAACAAAAATCATCATTTATTCTAGTATTACAATATTTAATCTGCTTATGTTTTAGCTTCCTAAAAGGCCATGGCCATTGTTTTCTGCACTGAGTGCCCATCATAGGATCCCACAGAGAATTGTTCCAGAGCAACGGTGATGGACTCAGTGTTATATTATTTACTTGGCTCCTCTTTCAGCACTGGGCTCTTTTGGTTCCAGCACTGGAGTGATAATCGAGCTCCACGCATACTGCGGGTGATTTATGGGCCTTGGGGTCACCATCCTGTAGCCCTGCCCTCAGCTGTACCCCGACCGCTACAATCTGACTGAATACAGTTATCTGCATCTAGTGTTTTTGAGTCAATGCATGCACACTGTGACACAAGTGAGATGTGGTTGTTAGCTACTTAAGTACACCTTGAGCCATTTGTCATTGGTTAATGAGATGTGTTGCAACTGCTTGCACATGACAGAATTTTAATACTTTAACCTATAAACATTTACAATTACAACATGTAAGCCCTATTTACACAGGACTAGTATTACCTGGGGACCACTACTAAATTGTAACAATCTCGTCTGTGATCTTAATCCCGTGCAAATCTGCCATGTCTTTAATTTGTAAGTAAAAATTCCACTGCAAATTACCCACCATGTTTCACCAAGTCCCATGTGAATCGGCATCTCTGTGACAAAAATGTGGATTGTGCCTGCTTGGTTCTTTCTGTAAATGTTTACGGCATTGACTGTCTAACAGATGTGCTTGCCCACCGGTTATGGAAAAAGTTTTATTTTAAAAGCATGGCCTATCATCTGCAGTGAGCTAGCGAGGGTAAAAACCTTGCAGTCAAGGGGGGGTAGCTGCAGCTTATTACGCCGGGGCAAGATAAAGACACGGTTGAAAAAATGCTGCTGGCCAGATCTCCATCGTAAACAGATCAACTTAAACATTCGTTGGTAAAAGTAGTCGGGGAGCCATCCTGCAAATGCCAACGTTTCGTGACTGATTGCTGTGGACAAAGTAACGTTTCATTCGACGATACACTGGTAAGAGCAATTTATGTTTAACCATGTATCCTCCTGATTTAAATAACTAACGTTACTGTTAACTTCATTTAATATTTTATGTGGCATTTCCTTTTGCGGGGGATTAGCCAATCCAGAGCTCGCCACCCTAAGTGCAAATGTTCCACCAAAACAAGTTTCTTCCTGAGACTATTTTGCAGAGGCACCGTCACTGCACCAGGAGCTTAGCGCCACCCATGACGATTGTGATTGGTTTAAAGAAATGCAAACCAGCTATAGTGTTTTTTCTTCTATTCTAGAATGTATGTGTGCTGTAGCCAGACCTTACTCTATCGCTGACACAGCGCTGTGGAGATAGGTCCGGCAATTCCAGACTGCAGCCCCATGAACCCCAGAGAAATCCAAAGACAGACCTCCATACAGTTGCTAAGCTATGATTGGACAATCACTGTTTGAGGGAGTGGTTTCTGTAACTTATTGAAAAAATGATGCCACTTTATCAATAATTACTCGACTGTGTGTGTGTGTGTGTGTGTGTGTGTGTGTGTGTGTGTGTGTGTGTGTGTGTGTGTGTGTGTGTGTGTGTAAACCCAGGAATAGGGCTTGGTTTGGAACAGCACTTAAAGCTTAGCACCATTCTAGCTAAACACCTGTCACACACACACACACACACACACACACACACACAATTGCATGTGCACTCACACTCGGATGCCCGCACACACACACCTGTCTGGTGCATACCATGCTCTCTGTCTGTCTCACACTCACACTTGAACATACTGTGACATGCTCAGAAATGTTGATACTTGTGTCTGCAAGGTCACATTTCTATATTCTCTCACATGTCTGCTTGTTTTTCTGATTGCAGCCTGCACCCATACTGTCAACAGCTTCTGACAGACATTTTTGGGGGGCTGGGGTTGTTTATCTTTATTGTTGTCTTTAAGGTTTGCCAAAAGACAGTTGATAAAGACATCAGTTGATAAAAGCCACCAATCAAATACAATTGAGCCTGCAGCTGGAGCATCTTGAAGTCCTCCTCATCGCTTTACCAAGCAGCCGTTTTTTTCGGTTTGTTTTCGTCCTGTAAACCGCCTACGAGGCCGAAAAAAGAGTCTGCCACAGCTGGTCAATAAAAAACAAGCAAAGGGGGCGATAAACACTCTCTTGTCCACGTCACGCTCTCTCAACTTCTTCATAGTGGACTCCCTCTATCTTGCTCAACACTCAGCCATCAGCCTGTCATCACTGCTGTTTCTCCAGCCCATGTGCACCCAGTCATTCCCAGCCTGCCTGCGCTCAGGCCCGTATATGGCGGGGCCATCCGGCAGGGGAGCCACAGGGTTAAATATACTCTGAAGCTCTGAGAATGCCAAACTCCTCCAGCCAACCTGCCAGAAAGAGATACACTGTGGAGCAGAGAGGGGTCTAATACACACAATGGGCACACATGTTCTCTTGTCTCATTAGCATAAGGATTTTCTGCAACGATTCTGATAAAACGAAGTACCATATGAGGGGCATACTGGAATGTTAAAACTCTTCACTCTCCACTGTGGCAGGGCAATGCTCAGACCTCTGTACACACAGTATCCCATTATAGATAAATGTACTTAGTAAGAGGTACAGATGCAAGATAAACTTTAAGACAAATATTATGTAATAATATCTGTATCGGCTACATAAACTGATTTAAAAAAAATCTCAAACTCAAGACAATATGTTTTTAGCTGCATCAAAGTCTTTTGCAGAATTCTATACAACACATTTCATTGTTATTCACTATTTACAGGGTCGTAGCTAGGATTTTAGAAATACTTAGTCACCCCAACACACACCCAGACATTTTAGGACAGAAATTAAAAATAGGTCCCTATTTTTTTATCATTTTATTTATCCTAATTCATTTGTCAATTTAACTTTTCTATTATAACTTCTTTTTTCTTTCTTTTTTTTTTTTTTTTTTTTTTGTTGGAAAAAAAGCCACTGTCTCCAAACTGCCAGGAATAACATTTGTTGAATAATGCTGACACCTTTATTTCATAATTCCTTTGTTGGTCTAACAGTTGGAACATTTAACTGAACTAGCTATAGCAAACCCAGACAAGTTCCCACACTTCCACAAGTTATAAATCAAAGACATTTAAATGTGTATAACTAGCAGTGCAGTAGCTGGTACTGAGCAATTTATTGATGTCATACGTCTTAGAAAAGACTGGCCAGGCCTCTGTAAACAAAACGTGTTGGCTCTGCTTCATTGCAAAGCCCAAACAGATCTTCTGAGGAGGAAGTGGCTCTTTATCAGTTTCTACTCTCTCCTTGGACCAGAGAGAAGAGGAGCGTGTGTGTGTGTGTGGGGGGGGGGGCTCCCTCAGCCTGAGACGTGGTGACATAACAGAGCAACACAAGAGCCTGGAGTGTGTCCTCACTTTATGTTCTCAGGGACACACTTACTTAAGAGGAGCGCCTGGCCTTGGTTTACTTCCAGGACAGTTTTCGGGGCACGTGGCAGCAAAGTGATGAAGTGGGTGCAGGAGAGGACAAGAATCACGAGCTGATGTAACGGAGAACAGGCAGATCTCAGCCAAGAGATTGCTGGGATGGCAGGAGATGGGAGTATATTCACACATGAACTGAGATACCATGGTTGTCATACTCCAGCACTATTGTTTTTTTTACCAAAACAATACTTTTCCAATTTCTTAAATCACCTTTTATTTACAAGCACATAGAAAATAGATTTATCAGCATAGAGATTTAAGGTGTTGCATTACTCTCATTAATCTAAAGCTCCAGAGTGCATGTTTTTGGTCAGTAATCAGAATTCAAGTCATTAACTAGGATGGACCCTGCAGAGAAGGTGATGAAGTTGTTATTCTTCCCATCAAATTACAACCTTTTTGCCACTCGCAGTGTTTAATGTGCACCATCACTTATTTAAATCATCATATTCAACATGCTGTTACTTCTTAGCTGATAGCCAAGGCTTGGATGACCAAGTTATTGGGTTTTCTCAGCAGAACTAGCCGAGTTAAAGGAATAGTTCAACCTTGGTATATCTGTGTTAATCTTAATAATGTCAAAAAGCAAAGTGCGTTTTCTGTTTACACAGTGAAAGGGGAGTAATCTGGTTACTGCCGTGTATGTAAACGCTCTGCACACTTATCCTCACATTGATGTAACCTTCAAGCCTCAGTGTAGCATCTGGGGGCTCCTCACCTACAGGGTGTCACATTCTCAAACCTCCCTGAAAGAACACCGAAATTCTGCCATTGTGTCATAACTGCCTACCCACATGCCCACTGCACTATTTATACCGGAGGAGCACAACTGCTGCTATAGGTACAGTTACAGTGGAGCACTTCAAACCCCAGCTGCCCTGCCTCCGCTAATAATACAATGCAGCACACACACACACACACACACACACACACACACACACACCACTGCTTGCTCTGCTGCTACTTTTGGCCCTCATCATCCTCCCTCAAAGTGCTTCCTGTATCTATCACTGTGATGAGCAGCCACAGGCAGGCAGTCCTGACGTGCCCACCTCCCACTCCGAGCCGCCTGCCAACAAGCTCTCACTTGCGCTCGTTACATCACAACTGAGCCTGTCCCCGTCCCAGCATCAAATCATTATGCACATAATCATTTCAGGGGGAAGGAAAATGTGGAAGTCCACCGTCAAAGCTATAAAACAAGCAAAAAGGCAAAAAGATAATTAAGTGAAAATCATGAAGTTGAGGGTTTTTCATTTTACCTTTAGCACGTTTTATGAGCCCACACCAGCTCCTTCAGCCTCCCCGGACACAATTTTGAAAACATACGTCTTGAAATTGTAATACCTGTTTACGGTCAGACATACAGTGCAAAAAAAGTAGTGCTGCAACTAACGATTCTTTTTTATTGTGGATTGTTATCTGTTGATATTTTCTCGATTAATCGATTAGTTGTTTAGTCTATAAAATGTTGGAAAATAGTGAAAAATGTGGATCAGCGTGTTTTCCAAATCCCAAGATGACGTCCTTAAATGCCTTGTTTTGTCCACAACTCAGTTTACTGTCATAGAGGAATGAAGAAACTAGAAAGTATTCACATTTAAGAAGCTGGGATCTGAAAATGACTCAAACTGATTAATCAATTATCAAAACACTTGCCAATTAATTGAATAGTGGACAACTGATCGATTAATCTTTGCAGCTCTAATAATAAGTAGTGATGTTTTCATCACTTACAACATTTAATAATTTTTTTTACACTGATCAACAGAAAAATACCCTTTTATGTCGTACAGGTGTATTGTGTATCACAGTCCTACTCTGTGCCTCTCCGGGAACCAGCACCTTATCGTGGTGGAGAGGTTTGTGTGTCCCTATGAACCTGAGGGCTGTGTTGTTCTCCTGGTAGGGTCTCCCAAGGCAAAGTGGTCTCAGGTGAGGGGCCAGACAAAGAATGGCTCAAAAACCCTATGACAGAACGAGGAAGAGATAGAGAGACCCTGCCCGGAGGAAGCCAGGCCCAGATGGAGGGCTCGTCAGCGAGCGTCTGGTGGCCGGGTTTGTCACGGAGCCCGGCCGGGCACAGCCCGAAAAAGCTGCGTGGCATCCATCTCTCCATCCCATGGGCCCACCACCTGTGGGAGGAACCGCTGGGGTCGGGTGCACTGCCATACGGGTGGAAGTGAAGGTCAGGGGCCTAGACAGACCAGACCCGGGCAGCAGATACTGGCTCTGGGGACGTGGAATGTCACCTCTCTGTGGGGGAAGGAGCCGGAACTGGTGCGGGAGGTGGAGCGCTACCGGTTAGATCTGGTGGGGCTTACCTCTACGCACAGTCTCGGTTCTGGAACCATACTCCTGGATAAGGGTTGGACTCTTTTCTTCTCCGGAGTTGCCCAGGGTGTGAGGCGCTGGGCGGGTGTGGGGATACTCACAAGCCCCCAGCTGAGCGCCGCTACGTTGGAGTTTACCCCGGTGGACGAGAGGGTCCGCCTCCCTACGCCTGCGGGTTGTGGGGGGGAAAACTCTGACTGTTGTTTGTGCATATGCACCAAACAAGAGTTCGGAGTATTCGGCCTTCTTGGAGACCTTGAGTGGAGTCCTGTATGGGGCTCCAGTGGGGGATTCCATAGTTCTGCTGGGGGACTTCAACGCGCACGTGGGCGATGATGGAGACACATGGAGAGGCGTGATTGGGAGGAACGGCCTCCCTGATCTAAACCAGAGTGGTTGTTTGTTGTTGGACTTCTGTGCTAGTCATGGATTGTCTATAACGAACACCATGTTCAAACATAGGGATGCTCATAAGTGTACTTGGTACCAGAGCACCCTAGGCCAAAGGTCAATGATCGATTTTATAATCGTTTCATCTGATCTGAGGCCGTATGTTTTGGACACTCGGGTGAAGAGAGGGGCGGAGCTGTCAACCGATCACCATCTGGTGGTGAGTTGGGTCAGGGGGTGGGGGAAGACTCTGGACAGACCTGGTAAGCCCAAACGGGTAGTGCGGGTAAATTGGGAACGTCTGGAGGAGGCCCCTGCCCAACAGACTTTCAACTCACACCTCCGGCGGAGCTTTTCGTGCATCCCTGTGGAGGCTGGGGGCATTGAACCCGAGTGGACAATGTTCAAAGTTTCCATTGCTGAAGCTGCGGCGAGGAGCTGTGGTCTTAGGGTCTTAGGTGCCTCAAGGGGCGGTAACCCACGAACACCGTGGTGGACACCAGTGGTCAGGGAAGCCGTCCGACTGAAGGAGTCTTTCCGGGATATGTTATCCCGGAGGACTCCGGAGGCTGTTGCAAGGTACCGAAGGGCCCAAAGGGCTGCAGCCTCTGCCGTGAAAGAGGCAAAGCAGCGGGTGTGGGAGAAGTTCGGAGAAGACATGGAGAAGGACTTTCGGTCGGCACCAAGGTGCTTCTGGAAAACCGTTCGCCACCTCAGGAGGGGGAAGCGGGGAACCATCCAAGCTGTTTACAGTAAGGATGGGACGCTGTTGACCTCAACTGAGGAGGTAATAGGGCGGTGGAAGGAGCACTTTGAGGAACTCCTAAATCCGACTAATACGCCCTCTATGGTAGAGGCAGAGCTGGAGGATGATGGGGGATTGTCTTCAATTTCCCTGGTGGAAGTTGCTGAGGTAGTTAAACAACTCCACAGTGGCAAAGCCCCAGGGATTGATGAGATCCGTCCAGAAATGCTTAAAGCTCTGGGTGTGGAGGGGTTGTCTTGGTTGATACGCCTCTTCAACATTGCGTGGAAGTCGGGGACGGTGCCTAAGGAGTGGCAGACCGGGGTGGTGGTTCCCCTTTTCAAAAAGGGGGACCAGAGGGTGTGTGCCAATTACAGGGGTATCACACTTCTCAGCCTCCCTGGTAAAGTCTACTCCAAGGTGCTGGAAAGGAGGGTTCGGTCGATAGTCGAACCTCAGGTTGAAGAGGAACAATGCGGATTCCGTCCTGGTCATGGAACAACGGACCAGATCTTTACTCTCGCAAGGATCCTGGAGGGAGCCTGGGAGTATGCCCAACCGGTCTACGTGCTTTGTGGATCTGGAGAAGGCGTATGACCAGGTCCCCCGGGAAATACTGTGGGAAGTGCTGCGGGAGTATGGGGTGAGGGGGGTCCCTTCTCAGAGCCATCCAATCTCTGTACGACCAAAGCGAGAGTTGTGTCTGGGTTCTCGGCAGTAAGTCGGACTCGTTTCAGGTGAGGGTTGGCCTCCGCCAGGGCTGCACTTTCTCACCAATCATGTTTGTAGTATTTATGGACAGGATATCGAGGTGTAGTCGGGGTGGAGAGGGGTTGCAATTCGGTGGGCTGGGGATCTCATCGCTGCTTTTGCAGATGATGTGGTCCTGATGGCATCATCGGCCTGTGACCTTCAGCACTCACTGGATCGGTTCGCAGCCGAGTGTGAAGCGGCTGGGATGAGGATCAGCACCTCTAAATCGGAGGTCATGGTTCTCAGCAGGAAACCGATGGAGTGCCTTCTCCAGGTAGGGAATGAGTCCTTACCCCAAGTGAAGGAGTTCAAGTACATTGGGGTCTTGTTCACGAGTGAGGGGACAATGGAGCGGGAGATTGGTCGGAGAATCGGCGCAGCGGGTGCGGTATTACATTCAATTTATCGCACCGTTGTGACAAAAAGAGAGCTGAGCCAGAAGGCAAAGCTCTCGATCTACCGGTCAGTTTTCGTTCCTACCCTCACCTATGGTCATGAAGGCTGGGTCATGACCGAAAGAACGAGATCCAGGGTACAAGTGGCCGAAATGGGTTTCCTCAGGAGGGTGGCTGGTGTCTCCCTTAGAGATAGGGTGAGAAGCTCAGTCATCCGTGAGGAGCTCGGAGTAGAGCCGCTGCTGCTTCGCGTCGAAAGGAGCCAGTTGTTGAGGTGGTTCGGGCATCTGGTAAGGATGCCCCCTGGGCGCCTCCCTAGGGAGGTGTTCCAGGCACGTCCAGCTGGGAGGAGGCCTCGGGGAAGACCCAGGACTAGGTGGAGGGATTATATCTCCAACCTGGCCTGGGAACGCCTCCCCCAGTCGGAGCTGGTTAATGTGGCTCGGGAAAGGGAAGTTTGGGGTCCCCTGCTGGAGCTGCTACCCCCGCGACCCGAGACCGGATAAGCGGACGAAGATGGATGGATGGATGGAGTCCTGCTCTGTGGCCATTGGTCTAGTGAGTCTTATTTCTTGAGGGTTTGGGGTTTTTTTTGTTCTTGTTCCTTGTTGTATTCATTAAGTCATTTTGAATTGTCTGTGTGTTTCATTGTGATCCTCATGTGTTTTTGTAACCCTGCATGTCTTTTCCTTGTACACCTGTTTTCTGTCTAGCCTCATCAGCCGGCCTTGTGTTGCCAGTCCTCGTTGTCTTGTTACCCAATCAGTGTTTCCCTCCCTCAGTGTTATTTCTGTAGAATTGAATTGAATCATGTATTTGTCATTGTAAAACATTGTAAAACATTGTCACAACGAAATTTAAGTGCTATTCTGTTCTTAGAGTTGTTTGTCGTGATTCTCTGTGTTGTGCCCTCGGTTTCAGTCTGTCCTAGTTGTCCATTTTGTATTCCTTAGAGAATAAATAGTTCCTGTACCCTGCATGTTGCTGTCCTGCTTGCTATCGGGTCCAAACCTGCACCAACCGTGACATATATATAATACAATCAATTGAAACCATGATTACACACGTGATCTCCATTTAACTAATTATGTGCCTTATAAAACCAACTGACTGCTCCAGCGATGATTTAGGTGTATCCTATTAACCTATGTGTGAAAATTGTATAGCCCACTTGTTCTTGATAGGCTGGAAACAATAGACAGCGCTGATGGTTAGCTTAGCATGCATATAACCATAACCATAACCATAACCATAGTAAATCAAAGGCAGCATGCTAGCTACCTTCATATGTTAAGCTAAAGGTCAATGGTTTGGGCAACATTTGCTTGAATGGGACTTTTGGGGAGGGGGAGGGGGCAGAGGGAATATGTTTATTTTATTCAACATTCATTTTTTTTGTTCAATGAAAGAATATCGAAGTTCTACTGACAAATGACTCAAAGTATTCACTTTCATTCGTATCTGCTTATTGTTGTTCAATGAAAGAATCTATTAAAGTTCTACTGACAAATAACAAAACATTTGTATTCACTGTATATGCCTGTCTGCTTATTACAAAACAAAATGTTTATATTTATATTTATAAATTTATATGTGTATAAGATGGAGTTTGTATGAATTACCCAACATTTACAGTTAATTCTCGTAAATTCCCATCAATTCCCATAATTTAGATTAATGTAAATATAGATATCATATATTTCACATATTGGGGAACAATCTGTGAGAGCTGTGTGGAGGCAATCCCAGGCTGCTGTTTTTATGTATTTAGAGTACAGCCCTTTAAGTAGTATTTTACTGTTGGAGCTCTAACTATAAACCTTTTGGTAGTTTAGTTGAGTGGTACTTTACCTAGGGGTCAGGCCCCTCCAAACTGAGGGGTCGTGAGATGATTAACAGGTGTGGAAAGAGGAAAAAAACAATGCATTGTATTTTATAAGCTTATGATATATTGTTTTTATGTACATTCTTAAGTTATAAAGTAAATAGTAAGAATAGTTTAGTTAGTTTTTTAGAGCAATAGAAATGCATTGAGGAATATTGTGTCAACACATAAATAGGACTATTTGAAATTATTTAAGTTTGCTTCAGCAAAAGCAGAAGTGAAAGTGACCTTTCGAAACCTTTCTCACATTTCTTTTATTCACTTGTTGGGTAGATGAGCGTCCATGTGTGTACACACAAACACAAAGTAGTACTCTGCCGTGGGCTCTTCAGTGTCCCCTACCTCTCATTCAGAAAGCTGTTGTGTTGCCATTGACCAAGCATGTTCTCTAATGCACATCTTATTTCCAGCTTGCCAGGCAGTAGACCCCTCTGCAGTTGTTGCACTTGCTCCCCCCTTCACCCCTGTCTATTCTTTACCACAGGGCCATCCCTGCCCACCTATTTGTGACGTTCTCAGCCAATGAGGGGTGAGAGCTTGGTGAGCAAGCACCAATGAGGCCACTTTTTCATCTGTATAAAACTTTTCAGGAGAGTTTGCTGGGTTGCACTTTCTGTCAGTCCAGGGCTCCGAAAGGAGAGCAACAGCCCAGAGAGAGAGAAAGAGAGAGAGAGAGAGAGAGAGGGGGTAGAGAGAGAGTAAGTGTGAACGCAGGGGGTTGCCAGTTTTTAAACCCTAATACCACACTTCAAGAAAGTGGTGGGTAAACATTTGAGCTTCACTTGTTTTAACTCTCAGTATCGGGCCAGCTGGGCCGCTCAGACTTGATGTGAATGTTTCTGTCTTTTCTATCCCTTTTGTTCTTGAAGCCTCTCCGTTTCAGCAAGGATGGAGAACGCACACATGAAAGAGTCACCAGAGGTTCTGTCCTACTTTGGTGTCACTGAAGAAACCGGCCTTTCCCCTGAGCAGTTCAAGAAGAACCTGGAAAAGTATGGCTTCAACGGTGAGTGAGAGAAAAAGAAAAAGATGGATGAAAGGATGGATGGATGGATGGATGGATGGATGGACGAATGGATGGATGGATGGACAAATGGATGGATGGATGGACAAATGGATGGATGGATGGATGGATGGATGGATGAATGGATGGATGGATAGATGGATGGATGGATGGATGGACGAATGGATGGAGGGATGGATGGATGGACAAATGGAAGGATGCATGGACGGATGAATGGAGGAAACAGTTGGATAGAACATTGGAGGCTGTAATAAAAGAGTAGTAATGAATGAAGTGATTGTGGAATCCCAGGGTGTAGGCACTCATATATCATTGAATTTAGCTTGGAACCTGGTACCTGAAAGGTTTAGAAAGATAAAATGGTTCAAAGAGACACTATATGACAGATAGATGAACTGGCACTTTGTGATGTGTTTGATGATGGTCTAATTACGGGAAAGAAACGAGGGGGGGGGGGATGTTTGTGGAGCAGGTGCATTAGAGTTTCAGGTTTCTGACAATCGCTACTGGCTTTAGTTTTGATTGAAGATTCTTTATTTATTAGTGCATTAAAGCGTGACAGTTCTTTCGTAACTTTGGAAACAGCTTAAGGTCAACTTACTTACTTTTTTCCAACTGCGTCTCATGCCTCCCTCAGCGGGATGCAGTTGAGCAAACTCTGTCAGCTGAGGAAGGCCTGTGAACTGCAGCCTGAACGCCCTTCACAAAGGCTTGTAAGTGGACCTTGAGTCGAGACTTGTTTGTCGAACTGAATAAAAACGGAATAAAAGTCTCCATCCTGGCATTTAAGAAAACAAAAAAACAAGAGCATATTACATACAGTAAAGTGTGAACATGTAAGCTTTTTACTTTTTACTGTCTTGTCGTTGCATGAAGTCGTACCCAACAGGTATCAGTGACTCTATATTTTGTTGTGGCGCATCTCAGCTGACAAATGAACCAGAATAACAGTGTAATTAAGCTCACTGTAAACATCAGTTAGTAAAGACATATTAGTGTCATAAACTGGCAGAAGGACAAGGAGGAACAAACCAGCTGCTATCAATAATCAATAATTTAGCATACAATACATTATAGAGTCCGACCAATTGTTTATTATAAATGTGTGAGTGGAATAGATTATGTCGTTATGTGATGTTTAGTTTGTTCTGAATCCTAAATCTCTCAAAACTGTTTTGTCCTCATTGACAAAATTGACAGCTACATTGGCGTGTAGCTGTGCTTTATTAATATTGTTTGTCTCTCTTTACCCACAGAGCTGCCAGCGGAGGAGGGTGAGTCCACTTTAAGCCTCAAACGTCTGCTTTTCAATTATTGATGTTTGAATCACATGTCCCGGTGTTGATCAGAGTGCATCTTTTAACTTTGTGCCCCGCGGACACACCTGTTCCTCTCACTTCCTGTGATGACAAGTCACACAGTCATTTATCTAACACCTGTCATTGGCTTCTTGTTCTGTTCCACCAGTGTGCCACGGGTTTAGAGATCGTTATAGAGACCCAAACTACTAAAAATATGTTCACTCCGCACACAACCTGAAGAAATCAGTTGATCCAAGGCCATTCAGTTCCTGTGGCTTTGGAGATGTTGGATGTATGGCTTCTACAGTGCTTTTGATTGCAAACTAGCATTTTAATGGCATGCCTATCTGCACCGACTGTTTTACAGTTCACAATCAGCTACATTGACTGGGCAATATGGAAACTAGTGTTGTGCACATACAGTAAAAGTTTGAAGACCATTACAGATACTTTAGGGGCAGATATTTAAAAAAGAATAGCTTTATATGAGCATACCAAATATTTATCCTTAGTTTTATCACGAGCAATGCTTCTCCTACTTAACCCTTGTTAGTGAAACTGTCTTGCATTCAAAATCACGAGAATTACCGAGATTATTGACAATCCATAACATTTATACCATGTAAATATAGAAATATATTACCAGCAAGGACATATACACAACTGACCACACACACACTTGACTACTGTATGTGATTAGATGTATTTTCTTTAACAGGAAAGACTATCTGGGAGTTGGTGGTGGAACAGTTCGAGGACCTGTTGGTCAGAATCTTACTGCTGGCCGCCTGCATCTCTTTTGTGAGTTTGCTCACTTTTTTCTTTCCATAATACAGGCAATTTATTTACATGGTGCAGTATGTATATGCAGGGAGCTTGCAAAGGGTTTTGAACATGGTCATTGTGTATTTAAGAATTGTATAGTGAAATGTCGAATTTGGATAAAGATGCTACTGTACATATTAGATCACTGATGTAGTTTTTAGCCTACTATATCCATTTACTGTTACTTACCTTTGGTCCCTAAAGAGTCCCAGTAACTGAGTCCAAACAATAAATGGAACAAATAACCCTCATGAGTATAAAGCATTTGGCAAAGTGAATTTATTTTCTCAAAACTGTTAAAGGTCAGACCTGTTGCTGAACAGTTTATAATACTTGTGTTTCTTTCATAGAATTCCTATACCATATCTCAGAATCTTCCCCTTAAACTGTTTTACCTAAATTGCTAATCTGTCACAAAATATGATTTGATTATTATGATTAGATCATATTAGCATATAGAAGATTATAATTGGAAATGTAAATCTGAGAACCCTCAATCTTTTCACAATTTACACCCATCAAAACCTGCATTCAGCATGTTGAAACTGACCAATTAGAAGATAGTATCAATCATTAAAGCACTTTCATGACCTTGCTCCTATCGGTCCATAATAAGCTATACCATGTCTGAATTTAGACTACCGGTCCTGGAAGAGCTGCTTGAGAGGCAACAAAGTCGTTGCAAAAGAGGCCATTTCTTGCATCTAAATGTGGCATGATGTTGATGGAGCACCTCACAAACAGAACTAAAGCTTTGATAAAGTCAAAGGAATAAAAGGAACAAGATTAGTGACGTTCAGGGGCAATAAAGAACCTGACAGTGACGTTAGAGGTGCAAATTCTGAGCTGCAACTTTTCTGACCTCTCGTCTGTTTTCTTTGTGATCACACGCGCACACACTCGTGTACATCGCTGAGTTATTAAATTACATGTCCTCACTCTCATTTACACAAGGAATCCCTCTCTCTCTCCCTCCTCCCCTCCCCTGTTGCTCTCTCCAAAACTGTTTTGTGGTGTAGAGTAGGCTGGACACATTGTCTTAATCCTCAATCTCTGCCCTCTGGCCTCCCTGCACAGCTGTCACTATGGCCTTAGAAGGCCTGACGGCTTTGTGTGTTTGTGTGTGTGTGTGTGTGTGTGTGTGTGTGTGTGTGTGTGTGTGTGTGTGTGTGTGTGTGTGTGTGTGTGTGTGTGTGTGTGGAATAGAGAGAGCAAGATAAAGAGAAAGAGAGAGAGTGCACATGCATAGCAGGAGCTTTATTTTAAGGAAGTCTCAAGCCAGCATGAGAAACTGTATCCTTGGACAAAGGTCAGGGATGGAAGGAACGAGGGATGGCTTGCAGCAGCAGGAGAGAGTGAGAGACACAGAGGAGGGTAAGGGGGTGGGGGGTTGGAGATTGGGTTGCACAATGGCATTGTTTGTTACAATGACAAACGAGAGCAATAGATTCAGAGTCGTCTACGGTTTCTAAAACAGAGAACACTAAATACTGCAAATACATGGTCATCCTATTCATACACACAGGAATGTCCTGCCGCTGCAGTGTGCTGACAGCCTCGGACTCGCATTCTGGGGATCGATTGTGTCTTTGAAGAGAGGCAGGGTGAAGACAGACTGGAGAAGTGAGCAACAGAGACTATTTTTGGGAATGAGTGAGAAAAGATGTGAGATGAAAAGCAACAGATCATGATGAGGAGGAGCATAAAAGTAAAAATGCTACAAGAGAAGGATGGGGCTCTTCTCTGGTTGGCTCTGTGCTCTGCTGGCCTGCAACTAATCTGTGTCAATGTCAACATGAAAGCTTTCCGAAACAGACTCCCGCTCACAGGGACGCAACACGTGTTAGACTATAGGTTTGGAAAAGAGTCACATGCAGAGGAAAGATTTCACACATAGGATGACATAAGAGACAACAATGACCAATGTAATTTGATCCAGTGATGGTTCATCACTGTCATAAATAGCTACTCGCCGTGACTATTTTATGTTTAATGCTGACCAGCAGTAAAGAACACTGTCAAACTGAGCAACAGGTGCACAACAAAGTATCATCAACAGTGATAATGTCTTACTTTAAAGGAACATGCCGCCTTATTGGGACTTTAGTTTATTCACCGTAACCCCCAGAGTTAGACAAGTCGATACATACCCTTCTCATCTCCGTGCGTGTTGTAACTCTGTCTGACGCACCCAGCGCTAGCTAAGCCTAGCACAGATCCTGGAGGTAACCGGTTCCATCTAGCCTACTGCTCTGAATAAGTGACAAAATAACGCCAACATGTTCCTGTTTACATGTTGTGATTTGTATAGTCACAGGGTGTACAAATAACAAGGTCACTATGCTTTTACTATCTAGTAATTGTTGACTCTATTACTCCAACTCTGAGCGAACTCTCTGCTCCTCACCACAGGGCTTCAGTTGCTGCTAGCAAATCACTCCGCCCAAGTAGCAGAAGTAGCAGAGCTTCGCCTTTCTGAGAATATAGTTCCCAGTTTGTATACGGTTAGAAGATGACTGTGTCTCATGTGACCTTGTTATTTGTACACCCTGTGACTATACAAATCACAACATGTAAATAGGAACATGTTGGCATTATTTTGTCACTTATTGGGAGCAGTAGGCTAGATGGAACCGGTTACCTCCAGGATCTGTGCTAGGCTTAGCTAGCGCTGGCGGCATCCAACAGAGTTACAACACGCACAGAGATGAGAAGGGTATGTATCGACTTGTCTAACTCTGGGGGTTACTGTGAATAAGCTAAAGTCCCAATAAGTCGGCGTGTTCCTTTAACTCAAAATGAAAGAGTCAGTATCATGATCTACTGATTACTGACCCTAATAGATCCACTTGATCCATCATCCATCAAAAGGATAAGCAATGTCCAAACCTGCAGAACTGTAAAGATAACAAATAATTAAGGGAGATTTTTGGGGATAAATGTACATAAAGAGATGCATAAAGCATATACTACAGTTCATGATAAAATGGAGCTGCTGTATAAAAAAAACCCACAACCTTATTGTGGCTGCAGCAATGATTACTTTCTGTCTATAGTTTTTCAAATAATTGATGTCAGAAAATAATGAAAACCACCCATCACAAGCTCCCAACATTATGTCAGTAAATGTTTTGTTTTATTCAACAGTCCAAAACCCAAAAGTATTATAATTTTAGTATTATAACTTTTTTTGTAAAGGCAGCAAATCAGCATATTTTAGAAGCTGAAACCAAAGAACCTGTGGCATTTTTGTTTCATAAATGATTGTGATAAACGATTCATTGATCAAAATTGGAATTGTCTGTTGATTCACTAATGGTTTCAACACTTCATCATTTTAGCTTAAAGAAGTGTTGCATGCAGGTGTACATTTGATGTACTCCAAGTGTGTGTTTTTTTAATAGCCTTTGATAAAGTGACATTGTCAATAGATCACCAGAAATTTTACCACAAAAAAAACATTGTTTATGATTGATTAATTTGCTGCCATGTGCCTCTCAAATTTGAGGATTTTCTGCTTTTTTGTCTTTTACATGATTGTAAATGATATATATATATATATATATTTGGATTTTGGACTGTTGGTAGAACAAAACAAGCAATTTAAAGACATCATCTTACTCTCTGGGAACTTTTGTCACTTAGTTCAAATAATTGTTGGTTCTATTCCTAGTGTTGTCCCTGAGCATCATACTTTTTTTTTTGTTTTAACAAAAGGAGTAACTAAGGGAAAAATGTGAATTTAAGGGGATACACACCTCACAAACATTATAAAGTAGAAGATATTTTCATTACTCGTACTTTCTCTCTCCGTCTTTTTAAGGTACTGGCTTTGTTCGAGGAAGGTGAGGAGACCGTCACTGCCTTTGTCGAGCCCTTAGTCATCCTCCTCATCCTCATTGCAAATGCTATCGTTGGAGTGTGGCAGGTCAGTGAACACACACACACACACACACACACACACACACACACACGCAGAGGAACAATCACAAGGACACATACCTGCTCCTGAATGCTTTCTTTTACACACACCTAAATAGACTCTTATACTTAGTAACAGTCACACACAATAAATCATCACACGATGGACGGCCTGTTCAGGTCGCAGCCCGTGTCCTTTACAGGGAGCACACAACAGCTCAGAGTTCGAGGGAGTCCAGAATGAGAGACATGACGTCAGCCGGAGGTGAAAAGGCGAAAGGTTAAGCCAATGGGGGCGAGTGGAAGGGAAAGAGGGGTGGTGGGTAATGGTGGACTGGGACCCTTGAAGGCTCAAGCTGCAGTCTGCTTTGTTACAATCTGCAGTAAAAATACAGAGGGACGATCAGGTTACCACAGGTCTGGGGAGTGTGTGTGTGTGTGTGTGTGTGTGTGTGTGTGTGTGTGTGTGTGTGTGTGTGTGTGTGTGTGTGTGTGTGTGTGTGTGTGTGTGTGCATGCGTGTGTGCGGTCGGGGGGCTTCATATCAACCCTGAGGCAGTCATTTGGAAACTATGCACAAGGATTCACACATGGGGGGAATGGGGGAGAATGGCGAGAGGGAGGGCGGCTGGCATAAGTCGGGCTTTACACTTTGAGGCGGTCGAGGGCAGCCTTGGAAGGAACCACAGACTGAACTGAGCACCAGCCTGTTTGACTTCATTAACCTGTAGTTCAGCAGACACACTGCAAACACACGTATATGGTGGTCACTCAAGATTTGCTAAATGGCAAAGAATTATAACTTTTCAAACTATAATTTAGCATCCCATTAGTCATAGCTTTTGATGTATTATGATCTTTGTACCTGTGCTCTTTGAGATATATTAACGGATTTCAATTTCCTTTCTATACTACTGGAATTTGTAATGGTTTTGACATGTTCATGAGCTGATTGGATGGCTAACTGCACCTGGCATTATGGAGAATAATTGGTGCATATACATGTTTGTGGTTTTAAACATTTTGACAAACATCCAACTTGGATCCAGATGCTGTATATTTACTCTTTTAATGAATAACTCTGAAAGGCCCTGAAAGCCTATTTTCTCAGTCAGCTTTTAACAGTGAGCAATGCGGCCCAATATAAACATAACATTTTGTGCTAGTGGTTATTTCACTTGAAAGGTTTCTGTTTTTATTTGCTTTTCTCGCTGGTTTCACGTAGGCTGGGCTCAGCTGGAAAAAGGGGATGTCATATATTTCTATGCACCAAACAGGATTTAGCAACATTTGATTCAGAATCTAATGATAATTGTTGAGTTGTTTGCTCATGTTGCCAACACTGTCAATCACATCTGACCAAACAAAACATGCACGGAAGCAGTTTAGCTGAGTTTTTGAGTGTTTAACTTTAAAAAATAAACATTGTATAAAGATGATTTTTCTCAACAGTGACCTCACACATTACCAACTCTAGTCATTTTTACCAATTAAATCAAACTCTGTGGGTAGTCTTGATAAAAATGAATTGCTGGAAAGGTATTGCATGAATAGTACAGGAATATATTATTTTGTATTCAAATGATTTTGTCCACCATGAGTGGCAGATGCTGTATATACATTTGACTTGTACAATTGTGTGTCACAATGCTAGTATATGGAGTTTCACACTCGAGAAGGACTGATGCATTTTGTCTAGAGTTGGCATGTTCAGGGAGGTCACTGTACTATAATGACCATATTTTATGTTTTGTTCTGTGTGTTGCAACAGGAGCGCAATGCAGAGAGTGCCATTGAGGCTCTGAAGGAATACGAGCCTGAGATGGGGAAAGTTTACCGGTCGGACAGGAAGAGCGTGCAGAGAATCAAGGCCAGGGAGATTGTTCCTGGTGATGTGGTGGAGGTTTCCGGTAAGATTCCCAAAACTGGAAGGCTCTCTTTTCAGACATTTACCTGCTGCACAGACTCAAACCCCATTAAGCTGCTAAAAAATCTGCAGGAACAGTCAGAACCATTGTAATTTGGCTGCAGCAGTGATCTTTCTTGTGCATGAGCAATTTTAAAATGAAAAGGTAGCGTGTGAAAAGGTATGACCGTCCAGCCAACACAGCTATATGGAAATATTAGAAAAGGGAGCCAATGGTCTGTGTAAATTGTCTTTTCCAGACAGGAGATGAGTAAGCAAAAGAAACAGCAGCCGACATCGGGAAATATCTATAATTAATGATACAGTGTTGAGCACAGAAAAAAAGAGAGAGAGCATGCAAGAGATTGCTTCGGCTTTAATGGGAAAGTCAAATCATATCAAAGTCAAAGAATATACTGTAATAACATTCGGAACACATTTTTACTATGGAGCATTTACTAATAATTAAACCAAAGCTCATCTCTGGCTTTTTCAGGACTTCTCAACCTTGGATTGAGAAAGTGTTTTACAAACTCAATATCAGTTCAAAATACAGTAATGTCCGACTCCAAGCTTGAGATGAAAACATTTCAAAAAGATGATTTGTGCACTAGAAACTCCACAGTGTGTTATCTATGTGTGTGTGAGAGTACATGTCTCCTGATGTCCTTGAGAATGAACATGGGCCCTTTTAAGGCAGTCACAGAAAAAAAGGGGTGGAGGGGGTCTGAAGGAACTTGCTGCGGGAAGAAAAAAAACAAGCCTGAGTATAAATACACTTAATATCGATGGCCGGACTCGCTCCTCTGTCTCTCCCTCTCCCTCTGTTTGCTGTACACCTGTTCTTTTCATTTCATAATCTCCCCAAGGTCTCCCTCTCCCACTGTCTCCGACTGTGGTATCAGTTTTCAACAACAACACTATCCATCCAGAGTGCTAAAAACTGTCCATCAACCCTCCCCCCTCCATCTTGCTGTAATGCTGCAGTCGGATTGAAATTAAGCTGTTTGTAATGTAATCCTGCAACAAAAGGCAAAAGCTGCTAAGCAAATCAATCTTTTAAAGTAAAATGGCTAAATTAAAGTGTTTTCTATGTGTGTGTTTGTGTGGACACTAGTTGGTGACAAAGTGCCAGCTGACATCAGGCTTATCTCCATCAAATCTACAACCCTGCGTGTGGACCAGTCTATTCTTACTGGTAGGTGTTACGGGACAGACGGACATGATGTCTTTTTGATGTCTGCTTCCTTTTCTGACCACCCCACCCAAAATGTGTGTCTCCCAATAGGTGAGTCTGTCAGTGTGATTAAACACACTGATGCCGTCCCAGACCCCCGAGCTGTTAACCAGGACAAGAAGAACATGCTGTTCTCCGTGAGTCTGTTTCCTGAGTCCTGCTCGCCTTTGCCATCCCTTGACCCTTCCTTTTCCAACTTTATTTTCATCAAACCTGGCAACCTCACCTTGCAATTCATTCTCCTAAACTTTTTTTGTCTACCCTACAACTGTCCCCTCTTCCTTCACCAAATAAACCTTTTTCACAATCAACGTTTTTACTTGTCATAGCAGCAGGCCCACAACAGTTCATAAACTTTACACACTAAATTAAGTTCCTGCCAGCTGTTTCCTAATGCAATGTCCTTCTTTTTCAAAATGATGCCCCCACTGCCCATTATCAATGTACATATTCCCTGGGTCAATATGTTAAAAAAAATCACCCACTTATGTTCTACTCCTTGAAACGTACGCCCCTAAATTTGTGGGCAAGACAGTTTTCTTGCCTTTAGACAATAATATATCCACAGTGGCTGAATGAATTTGTACCATTCAAACTGCATTTGAAACATCCACCTCCTTTCATTCTTTTGTGGTTTGAGCTGCGAAGCTAGCCCTTACCAAACTCTTACAAAGTGTTGGCATCCTAACATTTGCTAGTTAGGATCAAACACAAAGCACACCTGAGGCTGATGGGAATGTTGTTACTTTTGCTCTCATTTGGTCATAAACCAAAGTATTAGACAAATCTAATTATTGACCTGATGGTGGTGCTGGAGCAAAAATCAGGGGAAGTTATTACAATTCATCCTGAGGGGGCCGTGAATGTCTGAACCAAATGTAATTGCAATTCACCCAATATCTGTTGAGCCATTTCACTAAAAACAGCAAATGTCAACCCCATTGTGGCAATAAATAAAAAGTCAGGTGATCACCAACGTCAGTAGGATTCATCCTCTGGGGAACATGAATTTCTATACAAAATGTAATGGCAATCCATCCAATACAGTAGTTGTTGTAGTAGATATTTCAGTCTGTTTTGTACTGATTGACCAACTAACTTTCTAATGTTTTTTTTGGTCTATGTTCAGGGCACCAACATCGCTGCAGGAAGAGCCACTGGTATTGCTGTTGCAACTGGTGTCTCCACTGAGATTGGTAAGATTCGTGACCAGATGGCTGCCACTGAGCAGGAGAAGACCCCTCTGCAGCAGAAACTGGACGAGTTTGGAGAGCAGCTCTCCAAGGTTGGTGAGGCAGATAGCCAAATCGGAACAGTTTTTTCTCTATTTATTAAATACTGTACAAATGAAACTTAATACTGTTTTTAATGACTGAAGATACAAATGTTTGTATATAAAACTAAAAGCTAGACATGATGTGTCACACATCCCCCTGACTGCCTGTCCTCTAGGTCATCTCCCTCATCTGTGTGGCTGTGTGGATGATCAACATTGGCCATTTCAATGACCCCGTCCACGGAGGCTCCTGGATCCGCGGTGCTGTCTACTATTTCAAGATTGCTGTGGCTCTGGCTGTGGCTGCCATCCCTGAAGGTAAGTCCCTGGGATTAACTATCACTTGGTTGTCCAAGAAGATTATCATATCTAAGATTCATCTTGTGTAGCTCATCTAATATGACGCTCCATTAAAAATCAAATAAGGGGCCACTGGCTTATGATTGATCATTACAATATTATACATTTATTATACAGCTTTTTCACTCATCAAAGTATGCCTACAGGTCTTGGGGAGCACTACTGCATATGCTGTAAAAAAGGCTTTTGTGGCTCCAGAGGGAGCAGCGCAAAATCTGATAAATAGCCTTGAGTGATGTCACTTAAGTCAGAGTCAGTTCTTGCTAAAGACTCCAAGTTTGAAAATGAAAAGAAAATCTGGAGGCGTGGAGTTAGAAAGAAGTGAGCTTACCAGACTTCTGTAACCAGCTTCTTACCTCTGCTCGAGTAGACTTCATCCACGAAGTTCCACTTCCGGGATTTTTCCGTTGATGACGAAAATTCCGCCGGATTTCACTCATTTAGGCCGGATATCCGTTGCCTTGGGCTTTCCTTGTGTTGGCATTTTAAACTCCGGTCAATTTATGAGGACTATGGTTAAGCTTTTCTCAGATCTCTGCAAGGTAAATCCAGACAGCTAGCTAGACCTTGTCCAATCTGAGTTTTCTGTTGTACGACTAAACAACCTTTGAACGTACACACGTTCCACCAAAACAAGTCCCTTCCCGAGGCTTTTTTGCAGAGGTGCTGTTGCTCCGTACGACGCTTAGCGCCGCCCAAGACAATTGTAATTGGTTTAAAGAAATGCCAATAACACAGAGCACATTTTTCTCCCATCCCGGAATGCTGTGTGGACTCGCCAGACCCTCCTCCGCAGCACTGTGGAGGAAGGTCTGGCAATGCGAGACTACTGCTCGAGGCTACATTAGCTGCTAAAAGCATAACACACCCGAACCTCTGACTGAACTGTTGGCAGACAAATTGCATTGTGGGTAATGTAGGCACTAGGTTTTGACAAGGAAGAAGAATGGGTGTTTTTTCTTTCAAACCTTCCTTCCCATCTTCAGCAGGAGGCTCCTCTTAACTTGGAGAAGCAGCTGTTTATCACAGACAGGTAGCCAAATTAGTCTTTTTTTCCTTTGAACTGATTCTTTGGTCACTACCCATCTTCTACAATAGACAACAGTTCGAAAGATGATTGGTCAATAAATCATGAGCTTGCATAGTCAGCTCTGTCTTTTCTGACTAGGACCCTTAAAACCATCAAACTCCTACACTTAAAAAGGAGCTTTTTGGCTGCCTGAATGGGACCAATTAAATATTCTGGGACAGAAACAGTCTTGGATGTGCTGACATTCCTCCCCGTCACACCACACTCAGCTGCAAACTGCGCCAATGCTCATTACAGACCACAGTCGGATGATGCTAAAAGAACAACATCATCTGCAAACACAGATGCCACCTTAATGTCACTGAACTGGACACTCTCCAGACCATCTCCACATCATCGTCACAGTTGATTTTTGCCAAGAATGTGAACACAGAGCTGATTGAATGGCTTGCAGCAGCCCCCTCCCACAGGAATACCTTAGTTTGGGTGTGCTCCAGCTGATGAGTTAAGGGGCTGTTTTAGGAACCACCACTGTTGTCGGCCTGTCCAGTGGCAGGTGTTTAGTGGTTTTGAACAGACATGTCAGATAATTCTTTCTTATCACCTGGTTCTTTGGCTTAAGAAGTCCCTCTTAATGTTTTGTCCACCTTTCCAGCAATGACTGTTAATTTTATTTAGTACCTCCCTGCCTAATCTCTTGCTCCATCCATGGCAGGTCTGCCTGCTGTCATCACCACCTGCCTGGCTCTGGGAACCCGTCGCATGGCCAAGAAGAACGCCATCGTTAGAAGCCTGCCCTCTGTGGAGACCCTGGGCTGCACCTCGGTCATCTGCTCTGACAAGACCGGTACCCTCACCACCAACCAGATGTGTGTAACTAAGGTAGGTTCATGCTCAGGGGTGTGAAGTCACACACATATACTTACATTTATTTTCAATGCAGAAAGATGACTGTTGTTTGGTTGTTTTTTGTCATGTTTCCATGCAGATGTTCATCATTGATAAAGTCGATGGTGACAATGTTTCCCTCAGTCAGTTTGACATCTCAGGCTCAAAGTACACCCCCGAGGGAGAAGTGTAAGTGTCATAAGTGTTATAAGACCATGCAAACACATACACACCATAAAACATTTTTGAACAATTGTATGACTACATATTTTATTTTATTTTAAATATTTTTGTCAATCTTTTTCCACAAGTACAAAGAATGGCTCATTGACGAAGTGCGGTCAGTATGACGGACTGGTCGAGCTGGCTACCATCTGTGCTCTTTGCAATGACTCTTCCCTGGACTACAACGAGGTCAGCAGAGCATTTAGGATAATTTTGTGTTCATGACATTAATGTTTAAATGTGACACGACCAACTTTAAATGTATGTTCGTTCTTTCTTATTTGTCTATGATGCAGTCCA